>NW_010305856.1:0-10983 GCF_000700745.2 Antrostomus carolinensis
GAAGGGACCTTAAAGATCATCTAGTTCAACTATTTATCTGGTCCTTTTTGAATAATCTTATTAGATTCACTGAGAATAGTTATTTGATTAGTTCCTGTCCTACCTATTTTCATTGTACATCTCAGCATCCCTACCCCTCTTAACAGGCAAATTTGTGCATGTATTGAATTATTAGCAAATCTTAGTTCTGGTAATATAGCTGGTTAATTTTCTTCATGTTTTTATAATTTTTTCATAAATATGAAAGAAGGTGAAAATTGGCAGCACTTACTAACATGGAAATCTCATACCTAGAGGAAAAAAAACCCAACTTTTTGGCATTGAATTGTAGATGTACAAATAGGAAATAATATGTACTACAGAATGAGAAATAAAAGATTATTTAGAACAGCATATCAAACACCTTCTTAACCACAGAACTGTGTAAAACTTGACCACTGAACTGTGAAATAATAGAAATCCTATTTTGGATCTAAAATGTATTCTACAGAATAACTGTTTTCCAAAAACTTTCACTCTAATTATTCTTGTTTCTCAATGTAATTATAATGAGAGCGATTCCTGATAGGAAGTCTCAAGCATATATTTTAGATTGGTATAAAATTTTCATTACAATTTTGTCTGGTCTTTTAAAAAGACTATTTCTGGGGAGAAATTGGAAATTGTTGGTTTCTTCACTAAGTGATTAAAACAGTTTCACTGTACTGTTACCAGTTACAATCAGAAGAACACAGGATTTTAGAGGAGGGTTTTTTCCCTCAATTACGAACAGTTCTCTTAAAATTTTCAAGTTATTTTATTTGAAAAATGACTGTCTTTATCTATATTACTGTATTACCTGTAGTTCATTTTTTGGAAAATAAGGTTTATATGAGATAAGATTTGAGTGTAAGAAGTGGAAGCATTGGTAATTTAGGGGGATATTCTGTGAACAAAAGGTTTTGCTTAATGAATTGAAGTATTGAAGAGAAATAGTAAGTTTAAAACTTAAAGCAGCTCTGGTTTTGGTTTGTTATTTAGCAAACTGCAAATAATTCCTGCAGCATAAGCTTTAATCGATGAAGAAATCTTGACTTAATTGGTTGTATTGCTTGGGCTTTCCCTTGGCATCAGTTCAGCCAAGTTTTCACCTTGTACTTAAGCAGGTTCTAAGTGAATTTAGCTTAAGCTGGTATCTTCTCAGTGAAAAACTTCAAATTTAACCTAAAAATATATTAAACTCTTTTACTGATTTCTCAGTGTGAAGTTAGCCACCAAAAAACTTAGAAAAGGTGAAATTTATTAAACATGAACATAAATTTAGGAAAACAGCTGCTGTAATTTTCTCATTAGTTCCCTTAAATCTTCAAATTCAGTTGTTTCAGCGAAGTAATGTATCTGTGAATGTGGTTTGCTGATGGAATAGATCTGCAACTGTGGGGTTTGGGGTTGTTTGTTGGTATTAGAAAGTTTTCAGTGCTAATAATTAGATATTTAAAAATTGGTCCTTAATGAGCAGTTGGCTTGGTTTAATAAGAACAAGGGAAAAAAAATATATATATACACCTCTTACTTAGAGGGTCATGAATAGAAGGAGCAATGTAGGTCGGAGCCCTTGCCTTACCATTTACCACAGTGAATATTATCTGATACTTTACAGTTTGTTTTGTGTTTCTATATTACTGCTTCCTAGCTGGATGCAAATAATAACTAAGGGCTCATATGGCAGAAAGACAGCAATCTTCAAATTAGGACCTTTTAAAAGTCCTTAAATCCAGGAATTAAAAGCCTCTCTTTACACAGTTTCTCTACATTTGCCACCAAATGTATGTTAAAGGATTTATTCCCTGCCCTTCATTCTGGTCATGTTTATCTTCCACAAGTGCCTGTGGGAACTGTGCATGAAAAAGAAGAAATACAGTAACATGAAACAGACCTACAGACCTTTGCATTTTTCCTCTTTAGCAGAAGCCTTCCCATCATTTTTAGATATGCTTCTCCAAGGGTTCAAATCTGAAGCTTTCACAAAGGAGTTATTCTGTTCACAATGGTTTTTGTTGTTTTGGTTTTTTTTACTTAAAGAAAAGCCTAAAGCATCAAACTGAATCCTGCAGCAGAGGGGTCTGAAGCTTTCACAAAGGAGTTGTTCTGTTCACAATGGTTTTTTGTTGTTTTTTTTTTTTTTTTACTTAAAGATAAAGCATCAAACTGAATCCTGCAGCAGAGGGTTTAAAGTCACCTTCCCCTCTGCACACCAGGTTCATACCCAACCATTTCCTTGCAGAGAAAGCAAACACACCCAGTGTCCCTTTCTCCCACATGCTAAATTTGTGTCTGCTTAAACTCTTCTTTACCATTTTCCTAAATCTTCTTTACCAGTTTCCCTACTTCTATCAGGTTTTAAAATAATGTCTAGCTGGAAAAAACCAAAGAGGGAGTGGGTTACAAGCTCTAATACTGTTTCCACAGTTGGTTTGAGGTTATCTTTTTAGCAATTACTGGTATTTGTTTAACTTGGAGATAGACAGAATATTTAGAGACTGGTGTAAATGTCGATATGAGTCTTTTAGCACAGATTAGAACAGAAATAGAGTTATGAAGTTTAGCCCAGGTTTTCTCACTTTTCAATATCTCTGTGTATATAACGTATTTGCAAACTATTTAAAAGTAAATAGATGATTTTTGGGAGAGGTAGAAGTGGATGAACAACAACAGAAATGATGTAACAGTAAAAAAAAATGAAACTTTCTTTGGTTTTGAACATTTGCAGAGACACTTTTTAATAATCATACCTGTTGCTGCACTCTATTAAAAACATCAAGGAAGGAGTTAAAACATTTCTTTATTTATTATATAGAATTATATAGAAAAAGTAAAGAAATATAGATGCATCTACTTATGGACTAATGAAAATTGCCAATAGATACTCTAATGGAATTTAGAAAAAGTGCTAACCTTATGGCTTTTGTAGCTGCCACTATATAAAATAATAAGTTTTCTACTGAAAGCATAATTAAAAATCAGTTTTTTACATATACATTCTTTGTGTTCCCTTTCAGGACTTGAGTCATCTCGGCCAAATTTAATTCTTGGCTTGGTCATCTGTCAGAAAGGGAAACGTCCTGCCACTGGCATTGAAACAGAAAAGATAGAGGAAAAGCGAAGCAGAATTCAAGCGCATGAGGAAACTGAAACATCCCTGTTCTCTAAAGGGCCACTCGCTGCTTTGCAAGAGAAGAAAACTCCAAAATACACATTTTATTCAGGAGATTCAGCTGTGAGTACAACTCCACCAGGATCTCCTCCTCCTCCTCCACCTCCACCTCCACCCCCAGTTCCCATTCCAGACACCTCAGCGGTTACACCTTCAGTTTTAAAAATACTGTCCTCAATTAAAAGTGGAACTACAACTACTGTAACACCACCAGTTTCAACTGCTGCTTCTGCAAGTGTAACCGCTACACCTTCTTCATCCTCCAAAACTGCCACACCTCTGGAGCACATCCTGCAGACACTTTTTGGAAAAAAGAAAACTTTTGAGCCTCTTGCTAAGGATTCTGAACCTGTCCAGTCCTCACATCACGAAGGACAAGCTGCTGCTGATGGAGGAGTGTCAGCTGTTCCTTTGTTGGATCCCATTGTGCAACAGTTTGGACAGATGTCAAAAGACAGAGCTATAGAAGAGGAGGAGGATGACAGACCATATGATCCTGAAGAAGAATATGGTCCAGAGAAAGCTTTTGAAATGCAGACTGGTGATACTGAAAAACGATATAATGTGGAAAAGCCATCTAATACAGCAGAACTAGAGGATGAGGCCTATGATCCAGAAGATGAAACTATCTTGGAAGAAGCAAAAGTTACTGTCGATGATTTACCTAACAAAATGTATACAGACACTAAAAGCAGCTCTTCAGAAACACCTGCTTCGTACGTGCCTGATTTATCTGCAGCCTCATCCTTGGTAGAACAGCAAAAAATGTTGGAAGAATTAAACAAACAAATAGAAGAACAGAAAAGACAACTCGAGGAACAAGAAGAAGCCCTCAGACAACAAAGAGCAGCTGTTGGTGTTTCAATGGCTCATTTTTCAGTGTCTGATGCTTTAATGTCACCACCACCAAAATCTTCCCTAATGAAGACTGAATTATTCCATCAGGACCAGCAAGCTACACAAAAAGTAGATTTAACTTCATCTTTAAATCAGCAAGGACAAGCTTTAAACCCGGGCTGTGACCCGAGGCAGAATAGAGATCCTCGACAAGCTAGAAGAATGGTGACAGAGACTAATGACAATGTTGATACTCGAATAAAGCCACAGGTGGTCCAGAATGAGATATCCACAAGAGAAATCACTCCAGCAACTTTTCCAAATGCTTTGCAGACTTCAGTTGGTAAGGAAGATAAAACTCTCATTTCTGCTGCTCAGCCTGGTTTTACTGCTGAAAACTGGGTTTCAAGTGAAAACGCTTCTACCGTGTCCCAGAAGGAGGCATCTAATAGCCAGTTTGAAAGCACCACTCAAGTTAATTTGGAAAACATGAGTCAAACAGTTTCTGGAGAACCTTCTACATCCAAACCTTTACGTAAAGTCCTGCTTCCAACACCTCCAACTACATCTTTTCAGCCTAATTTCCCCACATCAAACGACAGTCAGACTTTGCAAGATATGCATAAAGTACCATGGTCAAGTGAGTCAAGTGAAGTAATGGGAAGAGATTCTTTTTCAAATACTATGTTTACTTCTCAGGAAAACCCAGCTGGTCACTTTGAACCAGAGAGGGGTCTTTCATCAGTGCAATACGACGAACAAAGAAATCCTCAGTCTCATCAATTTGTAGAACAAACTGAATCTCCATCAGTTCAGAGTGAGGGTGGACCTTCCCCACAGCACTTTGAAGAAAACCGAGCTGGACCTCCATTTTCTTTGTCTGGGCAGAAAGCAGGGCCTCCACAGTCACTGATGCTCAATGCACCTGGAGGACCTCATGGACCTAATTTTAGAGGACCAGCACCACAGTTCTCTGAGGAGCATGATTCTCCAAATAATGACGGGCAAAGAGGACCTCCATCTGGAAGATTTGGTGGTCAAAAGGGTCCCATTCCTTCCTTATTTTCTCCACATGGGCCACCGTCTATTTTTGTTGATAACAGGGGCCCTGCTCCTTATCATGGTGTTCCAAGAGGAATGTCGCCATCTCAGTTTGAAGATCACAGGGAACCTCACATGGAACAAAGGGAATTCTCCGATTCCCAATATAATGAAATGATTAGGCCTCCAGGACAGTTTGAAGGACCAGATGCACCTCAGTTCATGGGAAACAGAGGACCTTCGCCTTTTCCTTTTGGAGGTCAAAGACGACCCCCACCAGCTCAGTTTAAAGGACAAAGAGGAGGCCCTCAGTTTGGAGGGCCAAGAGGTCCAGCCCCGAGTCATTTTGGGGGACCAAGAGGGCCTCACCCAAATCAATTTGAAGGGCAGAGAGGTCCAGCTCCAAACCATATACCTGGTCCAAGAGGACTTTTGCCACAGCCATTTGAAGAACGGAGAGGGAGTTCACCACCCAGATTTGCCAACCAGAGAGGTCCAGCACCGATTCCATTTGGAGGACCAAGAGGAGCCACACCTGCACTGTTTCCAGAAGAAAATGAACCTCCCTCTTCTAGATTTCATTTTCAAGGTCAGTCACCACAAGGTATGAAGTCAACCCCAAGACCGCTCCTGGACCTTCCAAGCCATCCGCCATCCCACAGAAAAGAGATGTGGGAGGAAGCTGGACCATCTGCATCTCTTTCTAATATTTCTGGACAAGGATCTGAGTCAGAAGGACAGTGGTCAGCACCTGAATTCCGAGAAGGCAAAAATTCTGAATTTAGAGGCCAGACATTTGAAGGGAGACAGAGATATGAGGGAGGAAATAAAGACAAGGTTTTAGATCAGCCAGAGCCTCAGCAAGCAGATAATCGACAAGGTAGACCCTTTGAGGAAAGACGAAGGGATCGAGAACATGGGAGACCTTGGGAAAGAGACCGTGGCAGAAACTGGAATAGAGACAGGGACTGGGAGAGACACAGAGACAAGGAATGGGATAAAAATAGAGACAGAAACCAAAACAAAGACAGAGAGAAGGATTCAGAGAGGGGTAAAGAATGGGAAAGAAGCAGAGACAGAGACAGAGCAAGAAACAGAGACAGAGAATCCTACAGAAGACGTGATAGAGAGCGATCAAGAAGCAGAGACAGAGATCGTGACAGAGACAAAGACAGGGACCGGGACCGAAGCAGGGAAAAAGAAAGAGATCGAGAGAGAGATCGAGATCGTGATAGAGAAAGAGGAAAAGATCGCAAAGATCGGAGTAAGAGCAGGGAGACTGGTAAGGAGATGAAGCCAGAAACATCGAAGGAAACTCAGAAACCAACAGAAACAGAGGCTTCATCTTCCACTAATCAGTCATAGAAATGGGACTGATCCCGTATTTCCAATAAATAACAGACTTTTACAACTCAGAGAGGACTGAGTCAACATCTTCTGTATATACTGTATATTCTTACCTTTGCAAAAATGCTGTTGTAAAACTAGCCTTACAAAATGTACTGACAAATTAGCCATTTTTTAACAACTGTGAATGAAAATCCTCAAATAGGTAAAAGGCAAGAACGGACTAGAACTTTCACTTGCCGCATTTTGTGCATAATGTTTTTTCTTATAAAAATTCACAGCATTACCTGTACTGAAATTTTGGGTTTTTTTCTACTTGCATCTTTATCTTAAAATTTCCATTTACAGTACAGAAATGGAAAATGTCTAAGAAGAGCATATTGCTTTTTAAGATTATAAAGTTATGTTTTCCAGTAACTTGAATTGTAATTTTATAAGAGAATTTAATCCAGACTTTAGGAGCCATACCTTTACATCTCATTTACGTGATATTTTGGTGTCAAAGTTGTTTCTACAGCACACACTTTCAAAAAAGGAGTCCAATGTTGCTGTCTTGTTTATTTTGCAACGGAAGGGTCGTGTGTATTTAGGAAAAGGCTGCAGAAGAACAGTGTTAATAATTCCTTGTGAATGACGGAGGATTTGAAAATGGAATGCTATAAGCTTAAAGTGCACTATCTCCCTTTTTATATACAGGTATTTTGTGTTTTGGAATCCATCTGTTAAATGTACAGCAAAGAAACAAGTCGTACTTCATTTTTTTTTTTTCATGAGGCTGAGGGGTTTTAAATGTCATATTTTTACAAATCTGTAATTAAGGAACATATAAAAGTAGCACCCTTATAACCAGCAAAACTTATAAAAACATTAGACATTTATTTGGAAAAGGCCAAGACTACAAATGAATTGGGACACCAAAGGAAAGAAGAAGAAGTTGGTTAAATAGGCCACTAGATCTGTAACTTCAGTTGGTCTGATTTAGCGAAGCATTGATTTGTTTTGGTTTTGTTTTGTTTTGTTGCAGAATTTTGCCATAAACTTTAGAAATGTTCCCATTTTAGTGTACTTTCATTCTAAAAGTGTTTTACTTCTGGAAAAAAAAAAAAAAGTATCTTTTTTTTTTTTTTGTTAGACCCTACTTAGGCTGGTAGTATATATAAAAAACTCCACAAAAAAAAGAAGAAGGTATAACTGCATTAGGCTCGAAAAGAAGAGTGGTGGTACTTCATTTTGTGATTCAAGAGGGAAGTTTTTCACTAGGAAATAACATTACATTGCTACTTTTCCAGGTATTCTTCAAGTAAGTAATTCTAAAGTATAAAATAAAACCCCACTAATTTATTTGACCGTGTAGATTAACAGTTGGGTAAATATTTTGATATTTTTTATAAAATAGTTTTGGAAATGTAAAATTAAATTCCTATACACATTTGCATCTTGAAGACTACATTAACAAGTAGCATGTATGTCATGTATCTCACTACAGATTTTACAGTTCATATCAGTGCATCTTTGAAGTCTTTATACATCGAGGATTTGCAGTATTCCAAATCTGTAGACAAAATGTTAAAATGCAGAGAGATGGTATTAAATGCAAAAAACATCTACTATGGTGTAAGATTTTTTTTTTTTTCTTAATGAGATGTTTCTAATTTAAAGACATACATAAAAGTATGCAAAAAGTAAGTGTGTTTGTTTAGGTTTACTTGATAGAAATTTCTGTAAATTGTATTTTATATGGCAAAATATATCACTCTACATTAAAATATGGGACTTCACAGGTTTTTGTTACTGTAAGTAGAATAAACATCTACAGAGAACTGTTGTCCATTTCTTCAGTCTGTACGTGTATATTATGTTCTAAATATTGCTACTTCTCAGGAAACCACAAGAGACTGATGGTAAACAGGTTTCATTTCCTCGTTGTTTAACGAAAGGAGATGTCTTGCAGGACATCGCTACCAATTGATGTTTAATTGTAGGCATTCTAAAAAGCATATAAAAATCTGTTGCTTACGATTTTTCTCTTCACTTGTAAAACATCCCCTAATTTATTCTGAAGGGGTTTTCTTTATTAGGAAGTTTGTAATTTGTAGATTTAACGCCAAAAAATCTAAAGAAAAGGAAAAACAATTAATTCGGGTCAGCTTTGAACTTAAGATAAACTCAATCCACGCCATTTGTGAATTCCTGACTTTACATTGTTATGAAATAGATGTGTGGTTTTCATCTTCTGGGAAACACTCCTTTATCACAGATCAGTGTGCAGAGTCTGTTCACAATTTAGGAAAAGTAAATGCATCCTCTGGCAGATATAGTGGCAAAAAAATCAACAGCATACAGACAGACACTAAGGACTGACTTACTTTTTTTTAAACCACAGCTTTATATCGTTTATAATTACTTGGACTTGGATTTTGCAGCCAGGTTCCTGTGTTGTACACTGCAGCTGACAGTAAAAGCTAAGCCGAGAAGAACATAACAATTCAACTCAATTTAGAGACTAAAAATGCTACTGACTTATTATCATGTATTGCAAGAAAGAGAAAAATAAACAGTTCTCTGCCTTTTTTCAAACTTATGATTAACATGAAGCCACTTACTATATTAAGCTTTTATTTATGTTTGTACTAAGCTAAATTAACTTTCCAAAGAGTGTTTCCTAAATTTTTATGTAAAAGCTTCTGAAAGGTATAGAACAATATAAGCAGAAAGATTATTACATCTATAAAAGAGCATAATATTCCAACTTAATGCATTCTAAAGGAGAGGATTAGAGGAGGAAAAGGGCATTGAGCCCAACGTGCACAAACTGCTTTTGATGCTGGAGGAAAGTCACCAGTGTAACTTTCAGACTGTGGCCTCATGAAATATGGTTACAGGTTGACTTGGAAAATGTCTCTGTGTGCTACCTTGATAAGGATGTTATTTAAGAATACAGTAAATAATAGATTTTATTTTTTTAACCTGAAGGGAATATAGATTTCATAAGTCTTTATGAGCTAGAGCGGCATTTTTGTGCCTTTTGTGCTCTGGTTTGTTTCTAGAGTGCATCTTCTGTAACAGGCACCTGCTTTTAATACTAAAATACATAACCAGTAGCAGATACATAACAGAGACCAAATGTAGAAAGAAACTGCTGATGACTGTGAGCTGCCTGTCGTGGAGGGAGTGATTCTGTGTGGATGCATTCACACGGGCTCTGAGTGGAAGACCCAGCATCTGAGCTCATTTTCATCCAGTTATAGGATACTACCACTTTACAAGTCCAGAAAAATTGAACTTTTTAATGAGACTTTGGGTTAATTTCTATTGAAACCCATTTTTTAAATACTGGCAAACTACTGAAGTGTTTATAATTTAATAACTTAATCTTAGGATAGGAAATGGACTCCACTGTAGCTGTGTATTGGGTGTAGGCAAGAGCCTCCTACCTCTGGTGCTTCACAGCACCATTCTTGGTGGGCAGAAAAAAAAAGCCAAAAGGGAAAAGCCTTTCTCTTGCAACAATGGAGCAGGTGTTAAATTCAAACTGTCGTGGCTTTTTCTTCTCTTAAAATTTTCCTTCATACTACCTGTGGCTGGTAACAGCTAGTAGGTGAGAGTACCCAATGGTACCTGATTCACAGGAAAAGGTGATGGACATGACGTATGATCAGTGACCTGCTGTCAGGACCTCGAGCCCTGGCCAAACTGCTTTTGGGGAAGATTTTTAAAATACTGCGAGTGACTTTTAGAGCACAGAGGCCTTGTGCTCCTGAGCACCCGAGCTCTGCTGCCCTGCTCTTAACGTCGCTCGCAGTAAATACAGCTTTCTCCTGCAGGCTGGGAGCTGTGAATTCCTCGTGTTGGTGAAGAAAATTCCCGTTGTGTTCAGGTTTAACAAGGAAGCCTGATGTGGAAAACAGCGCTGTGTTCCTATTTCATGGCTTGAATTTATGGAATTCAAAGTTCCTATTTCATGGCTTGAATTTATGGAATTCAAAGTTCCTATTTCATGGCTTGAATTTATGGAATTCAAAGTTCCTATTTCATGGCCTGAATTTATGGAAATCAAAGTTCCTAATTCATGGCTTGAATTTATGGAATTCAAAGTTCCTATTTCATGGCTTTTAATTATGGAATTCAAAGTTCCTATTTCATGGCTTGAATTTATGGAATTCAAAGTTCCTATTTCATGGCTTGAATTTATGGAATTCAAAGTTCCTATTTCATGGCTTGAATTTATGGAATTCAAAGTTCCTATTTCATGGCTTGAATTTATGGAATTCAAAGTTCTTAATTCATGGCTTGGAGTGAAAAAGGCCTCGCTGTGTTTGCGCTTAAGCAGGGCAGCTTGGCCTGAGGATGGGAGACGGCGAGTTCCAGGGAGCCCCCTCTCTCCCCTCTCAGCCTCTCCCCGGGGTGTTTCCTCCCTCACGCACCGCACTTTCCCCCGCAGCCTCGCCGGTTTCCCACAACCCAAACCGGACTAAACACAAAACCCCCAAGGCCAGGCCGGGAAGGGAGGGCCTGGTACCACGCACCACCCCGCAGCGGGCTCTTCCCCGCGGGATGCCGAGGCC
>NW_010305857.1:0-681 GCF_000700745.2 Antrostomus carolinensis
GGGGGGGGGGTTAATATGACCAGTTAATATACTAAACATGATGTAATGATGTGGAATATCTTATTGGCATATTTAACTGTCAATTCTGGGTTTTGTTAACTACTACACTTTTGTGCCCCTTCAACTCCTCTGCACTTGCAAACTACCCAAACATGGTGTCCTTGTACCTTATCAACATTCTTCTCGTAACAATCCTCACTGAAACAAAAACACAGAACTTTCTAGCTACTAAGAAGAAAAATAGTGATATCCTAGCAAAAACAGCAACAAAAAAAAAAAAAAAAAAACACAAAAAAAAAAGAAAAAAAGGACAAGGATACAAAGTATCAGTATTTGGAACTCTTCATAAAATACAGTGTATCTTGAAATACATTTATTGTGGTCTTAGCACCATTCATTCCAGGGCCCTCCAGCTGGATAAATTTTATAGGGGGAATTAAGAACTTTCTGTTTGGGCTAAGCCTAAAGGTCCAAGAAGCTACAGATGTCTGAAAATGTATAATAATTGCATATACACATGCACACACATATAGCAATTGCTATTCAGTCCTTGTAACATGTAATCAGCATTGACTACTTCACATTTAACTGTCTGTTAATTTCATTTCTGTGTAGATCGCACTTGTGCTGCTGCAAGGTGATCTCAAACTCTGCACACACCTGCCTAAAAAAACAGGGAAA
>NW_010305857.1:703-7547 GCF_000700745.2 Antrostomus carolinensis
TGCTACAGTTTTGAGGCATTGGATGCAGCGATGGGATGACTTGTTTGGTCTGGTGAAACTTCTGTGTTATATGGGCCTAGACCAAGATTATTGAAGTCTCCTGAGAGACCTCAACATTGACACCTACCTCATTTTCTTTAGTGTCTGTATAGTCACCTCCACTAGACTTTTAAAATAATTCATTCTGGAACTGGACTCATCCAAATCCATGTATATGAGATGTCTTCCCCCTCCACCCTCTCCATAAACATTTATTTTCCTTAAAAACAAAACATCTGTCCAGTAATCTTGACCAGGAGAACTGATGGGAAAATCATGACTGGCAGAACTAAAGAAAATAATATTCAGTTTCAACAACTGGCACCATACTTCATTTAGGAGAAAGAAAGGAAGAGGGGAAAGAAGAAAAAAAAAAAAAAGCAAAGCTTTCTTAAATGTTTTTTTTTTTTTTTTCAGTATATAACTTAGAAGTCCTTTAATCTCAGTGTGACAGTGATTTTGACAATGAGCTGGCTGACTGCAGCAAAGCACACAGAAATTCTCAAATGTTACTTACTGAATTCGTGCAGGGGAGGATTTTACCTGCTTTTCATGGACTATTAGTAGCCTGAATTAATTCAGAAAATGTTCAGAGCTCAGCTCATTGAATCGACATTTGAAACACATTAAAAGTTTTATGTTTTAATTTTGGCTGTTCCTGAAAGGTTGTGTTACAGAAACCATCCTTCTTCCCTTTTCCATCATGCTTTTTACACCATGCATCAACATGTACATTACAACTTTGGCATACTGTACTAAAAATCTTTAATACCATACTGAACACTTACCAAAAATTGTGTCATGTGTCCTCTGGAAAAATTTCCTCAATCTTAGCCTTGCAGATCGAAGCTATTAAAGGTCAACATTTTGTATAGCTTTACTGGCCCATCCTGATGGCTTAGAGTGGTATGCACAAGATAACATATAAAAACTGAGGTGTAGAAAGAAAGGGGATGCTCATAACTATCTCAAATATTCATTGTATAGGGCAGGCATGCAAGGAAATGTCAGAAGGCCTTCAGATATGTCTAGTGATTGGTCTAGGTAAAGAGCAAACATAGTGAAAAGGATACACAGCAAATTTGAGCAACTTTAGTATCTTGACTATATTCAATCTCCTCATGAGCATCAGTGGCTTCAGAAGGCATGGCCCAGTGTAGAATTGTCTTTGCTCATACATAAAATGGGGTGATCAAGCCCAGTAACATTTTCTTTAGCATGTTCCCAGTCCTGTGCTAGCCACTTGTCTCAGTGCTTAGGGGTAAAAAAAACCCCTGCTAAACAGGAAATCAGTTCTGGAACTGAAGCTGTACCTACCTCTGCCTGAAGCTGAATAGCACAAATACTTCTTTCTCTGTGATTAACTATTAACTGATGTTAAGAAAAAGGAGGGGAAAAAAAAGAAAAGGAAAAAAACCCACCCACACCTAAATACTGATGTGCTACAGCAAACCTCAGTGCAAGAACATACAAGGAAGGAAAAGCATTTTTATTTTAAAGCAAAAATTATGTCACTCATGCATCCTAAAACACACACACACTCAAAACATCAGGTAAGTTTCCAAGTGGGCAGGCCAATACTGCTTGCAAGGACAAGTAGGACAAGGAACACTTGCTATGAGTCCTCAGTAGGTCTCCAGGGAAGGGGTGGAGTTGGCTACAATGTACTGGTCTTTGAATGGCCTCTTGTGCAGTTTAGAAGTGAACAGCAATTCTATTCTGTCTCTGCAAACCCTAACGTTTCTGTGACCATTAGAATTTACTCACCAACTGTTGCCGCCATAGCTGAATGCCTTATTTGTCCAGGACAGATGGTTATCTCATCTTCTCTCAATTGCTTTAGTTTATACTGTCCACTGTTTTATGCTGTGCTTTTGTTGTGGTTTAACCCAGCAGGCAGCTGAAAACCACACAGCCATTCACTCACTCCCACCTGCAGTGGGATGGGGCAAAGAATCAGGGGAAAAAAGGTAAAACTCATGGGTTGAGATAAAGACTGTTTAATAGGACAGAAAAGTAATATGGTAAAAGAATATAGCAAACAAGAGATGTGTGATACAATTGCTCACCACCCACTGACCAGTCAATGCCCAGCCAGTCCACAAGCTGCTGCCACCCATCATGTGCCTCCCCCCAGTCCCCCACAGCCAACTCTCTCCTCTTTTATTGTTCAGTATATTCAGCACAACGTCATGCAGTATGCAATATCCATTTGACCAGTTTGGGTCAGCTGCCTTGGCTGTGTCACCTCCCAGCTACTTCTGCACCACCAGCTTCCGTGCTGACAGGGCAGTATGAGAAGCTAAAAAGTCCTTGACATAGTGCAAGCACTGCTCAGCAACAACAAAAGCATCATGCATTAACAATACTCTTTTCATCCTAAGTCCAAAATGCAGTATTATACCAGCTACTAGGAAGAAAGTTAACTTTATCCCAGTTGAAACCAGGACAGCTTTGTTTTCATAGCCTGGGTGTCCCGGACGAGCTGTATGTAGATATTTTGGGATCTTGATTACCTACAATTGATATCAAAAGAACATAACCTTCTGCTTAAACAATGTGACACTGAAAGATAGTTACATATCTGCTGGGCCTAGTCAAGTTTGTAGTTTAAAACAGATAATGGGAGACTTGAGGTATCAAATCGTTACAACAAGATAAGGGAGTGATGCTAGAATAAATCAGTTTTGTGGAAACAGAATTATTGTAAACAGGCCAAGAAATGAACTAAGTAAGCGCAGAGGAAAAGTTCAACTAAAGGGCAGAGTGAGAAAAGTTTCAGGGACCACCAGAGGACACCCATGAAGAGGCTGGAGGCCTTCAGTACACATGCTAAAAAGAAAATTAACATATATTAATGAGAGAAAAAAAGCTGCACACTTTGCAGCTGGAGAGAGGAGTAAGAAGATGTGAAAGAAACAACTCTGCAGACACCAAGGTCATTGAGGAAGGAGGAGGAGGAGGTGCTCCAGGTGCCGGAGCAGAGATTCTCCTGCAACTTGTGGTGAAGACCGTGGTGAGGCAGGCTGTCCCCCTGCAGCCCATGGAGGTCCATGGTAGAGCAGATGTCCATCTGCAGCCCATGGAGGACCCCACGCCGGAGCAGCTGGATGCCTGAAGGAGGCTGTGACCCCATGGGAAGCCCACACTGGAGCAGGTTTGCTGGCAGGACTTGTGAACTCATGGGGGACCCATGCTGGAGCAGTCTATTCCTGAAGGAACGTCTCTGGATAAAAGTTAATTTTTTCACATCTTACTATTTCAGTTATTAATGTTGAATGGGTACTCATCAGAATATAAGTTGCTGCTCTTTCCCAAGAAAGTTTGAGGCTTCAGAGTTTAGCAGTTACAGAATAGTGAATTGTTCACCAAATGTCAGGAGGGTGTCCTTTGTATTGCTGCTGGACATTACAGCTCTGTACTGTCACTTAGGACATTAGGACACTCCTACAGTGAGAGGTGACAGTGTTCACACAGACTGCAACCTGGATGCTTAAGGACTTCGCCACAGTGTTGTCCTATAAACAATAACTGTCCCTGGGTAAAGAAGATTAAAGAAGCTGGAAATATCTCATCTCCTGGACTTTCATGTTACAAATAACTTTACGTGCTGTTAAGCAGTACCTGCTACTGTTCTTTGTGGTCTATACTGTGTTATATTTTCCTAACTTTTTAAAAGGCGGGGACATGTTTTTTGGACACAATTTTAGAGCTTCTAGGGCAATGCATCTTTTACAATATATAGAACACTATAACACCACTTTCATAGTTAGAAAAGTTTGTTTCTCAAGGGCAAGGTATCAAATTGAGCTTACAGTTTTAACTACCAGCTATTTTTAGTCAAATTTGACCTACTTTGGTTTATATATTATGTTCCTTGAGTAGGCTGCATTTTTATCACCAGTCACTTTTATTTCAATAACAGCTTTGCTGAGAATAGAGCTTTCCATTTGACTGTTGCTTCATAGTAGCTGACAAACAGTACTTCCTAAAGCTCAACTCTATATATATCTGTGTGTGACAGTTTCACTGGGCTAGCCCCTGGCTAGCAGCCAACACAGCCATTCACCGACCTCCCCCCAAACCCCCAGGGGATAAGGGAGAGGATTGGGGGCAAGGATAAGGAGGCTTGTAGGTTGAGATAAGAACAGTTTAATAATAGAAATAAAATAAAACTTTAAAAAAACTAATATTAAAATAGTAGTGATAATTATAACAGTAATAAAATATACCAATGAGTAACACAGTGCAACTGCTCACCCCCTGCTGACCAAGCCTGTCCATTCCCAGATAATGATCCCAGAGGAGCAACAATCCCAAACCAAAACCGCAATCCCAGAAGAGCGAGAGCCTGAGCGAAAACCTGGACGAATTCCCCCCTTTTCCAGTCAACCCTGGATAATATACTAAACATGACATGGTATGATATGGAATATCTCATTGGCATATCCAAATCCCAGTTCTGGGCTTTGCTATTCCCTATGCTTCTCCATCCTAATGCAGCTGTGAACCAGCCAAACACGGTGGGTTTGAGCTCCAGCAGCAACTAATAACATTAGTACTTCTATCAATTATGTTCTCATAACAAGTCTTGCACTGAAACCAAAACACAGCTATTCTAACTACTGAGAAGAAAATTAACTCTATCCTAGCAAAACCAGGACAGTATTATGAAAACTTAGCAAGTGTTCATACTGTTGTGACAGTGGTGTTTGTACATCTAAAATTTGAAAGATGCTTCTACTCAGCTGAAGATACAATATGACTTGAAAGTGGGAGAGAAGAGATAAGAAAGGATGCAGCAAGGCAATGCTGCCCAGGCTGGTAGGAGAGCTGAGGCCAGCTGAGCTCAAACTTCACTCCTAGTGAAGACTGTAACCAACACGATTCACTTACCAGCCTGCCCTGAATAAGGATTTGCAAATGAAAAGAACATGATAGGATGTTTAGGATTTATCTTTACATAGTGGCTGGCATGGAAATCACCACAGTACCTTTACATTACAATAGTTAATTCAAATTAAAACCTCACCTCTTTTTTCATATGGATAAATCTGTTCAAAGTTTTTCAGAAACTAATAAGTGTTAAGTAGGGCTAATTCAAATATTTTTATTCTAGAAAGGTCTTTTCTTCAGACCTTCTTTCATATACTTCTGAAAAAATCAAGTGTTTCACCAGGACCTCAGTGCTTCTGCTCTCTTACCCATTAGATTGTTAATGAAGTACAGTCTTCCAAGCAGTGATTTGAGCCAGATTGTACCAACACAATGCTGGATCACTCACGGAGGATGGCAAAACAGCCAGGAACAGTCTTAACCAAATACTTCACTAAGCATCTAGGTCACCTGCAAAAGCAACTTAAATGACTAACAACAGCCACACAGGGCAAAGCACCAGCAGTTTGCAAGCCAGTCCTCAGCTAGTCAGTACACCTGTCTTGCACACAGCCAGCTTCTACCTGGCAACATTCATGAGCTCAGGCTCTCCTGTAAAAAACACAGAAATGCTGATGGACCTTGCTGGCACCAGAGAAACTTCCACATTTACTCTCACTTTGAGTTAAGAAATCTTGTACTAAGTCACTTATACTAAAATGTTACGTCAAATAAACTGTCTACGGCAAATTCATTTTTATTTCTCATTCATGGTGTGTGTGAATTTTTTCTTTTAGCAAATACCTTCCAGGATCTATTCTGTATCAGACTTAAGTGATATTCAGGTTTTCTTTTAATTTTAAAGCAAGTGCAAAACGTTTATCAACTCCTTAAGTAATTTATCTTTGCTCAAAAAAACCCAAAACAACCTTACTTCCTTAAATACTCTTGATATCAGTTTTTATTCCTATCAAAGTACATCTGATTTGGGATTTTTGTTGTTGCTCTTTTGTAGCTAAATTCAACATTATATGCAAACTGATAGAACTCCAGATAGGATTTATCACTTGTGTAAGGAGGGAAGAGCAAAACCCACTGTGAAAGCTACAATCAGTCTACCACTGTTCCCTGTATCACTGTATACCTGCAGCTGTTCGACTTTGAAATCCACACAGTAAAGTCTTCCTAATTGATAGCCTGGTCCACTAAGACGAGCTATGATAGCTTACCATTATTGTCCTTTCATAATGTATTATACTCCAAAATGAAACTGCTTCAAATGGAGGCATTATAATTTAGAGTACGTATGATCTCACCTTTCCTACAAAAAGAAAAACTTGCTCAATTGTTTCTTTCTCAGCTGATAGTGTTAGTACATTTTACAATTCAAGCATGGAACTCTCAAAATGAGTCCAAGTAATACTATATTTATTAAAAGAGTCCAAGGTCCGCAAAAGACTAGAAGAAAAGTGTTTAGAGATTAAGACCAGTGAAAACTGTTTCCCTTTCTCACTCCTCAAAAATCATTTGTCTCTTGAACATGCAAAAAAGCATATTTTTTGACCCAAACTTCTGCTGAAATATAAGTATTCTGACTGTTAGGTTACAGAAGATATTAAATAGTGATTATATAAAATATTAAATATGTATATTTTACTTGATTTAATTATGAATAATATTATCATATATATATAAACAGGTTTAGATAAACGAATAGATCTCTCACTATCATAGACAGTAACAGGAAGTTAGTTTGCTTTCACCAAGATTCATTTCTGCAATCACAGTGGTAAACATCTACTACTAAAAAAAAAAATCTCTCCTGGAAAACACAAATCCTTTGTCAATGAACAAATAAGCGGGGGAGGGAGCGCGAAGTAAATCACATATTATTAATTCCAAGAAGTACTACTCCCGACTCCTTCCCCCC
>NW_010305857.1:7580-9187 GCF_000700745.2 Antrostomus carolinensis
TAACAGAAAATGGCTGAAAGTGAGAAAAACAAGGGACAGAAAATGGTGTCTCGAGGCACTTGATTGGTCAGATTTTGCTGCAGAGTCCAAGTTCCCGACACAGAGAAAGGAACGTTTCCCAAGATGAATCGTATCAGCAATTAACAGCATATCGGGAGTCCTGCAGTTTTAGGATTTCCCAAATAAATATTTTCCCTCTAAACAATTCTCTATAGCTCCTTCTTTCTAAGTTTAAATGAAACTTGTATTCAGCTCAATCCAGTCGCTTCTTAAAGGCACAGCTACTCCTTTGTAGCATTAAAAAACCAAAAAAGACATTATTTCCAATACTTCAACAGAGCAGCAAAGTCCCCAAATTACATAAAATAGGCTGCAGTATAAAAAACATGAAAGACAATAGAAAGTCAGAGGTAATTTTGGAAATCTAAATTTTTCAGGCACCAGCTACAGACCTATTGAGTAGGGGGATGAGGGGTGTGCAGCTAAACTTACAGTCAGGGAGAAACCTCGTTTTCCAAGTAGGTTCACAGAAAAAAAAAAAAAATCACTGAATACAGCTGATGGGGAAGTCTCTCCATTTAACAATTCTAGACTTGATGTCAACTTTTTAATCACTAACACTCCTTGGAAAGCATTTCATTTGTGCTCAGCTCAGTTCAGTAAATATTTCCAGGAGCTGGGATAGAGAAAATTGATCCAAATAGGCATCTCTAATAATTCAGACAATATACCCAGAACCATTCAAGGATGCCACCTATGTGTCCCAGAGAAGACACCAGCAGAAAACACATCTCTTGAAAACAGGGGTTGCAGAAATTACACTTGCCACTACCCTGCCCCCAGCTCTCTTTGGAAATACATTTATCTCAGGGATAAGTGAGAAGTGTTTGAGAAGGGCTGAAGCTGCCCGGGGGACATCGCTCAGGACAGGGACAATCAGACCACGAGCGATAAAGCACTAAAGAAACGCCAGACCAAGAGCCTTTCCTGGAAGGGTGGGAAAGGACTTCTTGAGCCTTCAGAAACACCACCCCACACACACCTCAAAAAAAACCACAACCCAATAGTTCTGTCAGACAATAGACTATAACGTTACCAAAAGAACATAAAGTAAAAGCAACGTAATAAGGTATTTACAATACACTTACCTCTGAATAAGCCTTCTCTATTCAAGAACAGAATTCTGTTGAGTCTCCTTTAGGAATGCAATGAGTTTGCACAAATGCTTTTAAGACAAACAGAAAAAAAATCAATACCTATTTGTTTTTGAGCCAGGTCTTTTCCAGACAAGGAAGGCCCACAATTGCTTTTTCCTTAACAGCTAAAAAGTCCTCAAAAAAAAATGTACAGAAAGGAATTCTTACCCCAAACGTTGGTTTGTCCAGGCACAAAGCACCTTAATAGGAATTTACCGCACCAGTATTTTATTATGGTCAGGATCCTTTTCAGCCCCTTTGAAACCTGACTTAAAGAGATTTTTGTTTGGTGCTTGCATGATACAAATTCTTGGTCACCATAAAGTTGACCAGAAAATAAATCACTTCCTGCATTAGGCTAATAATTTACAGCTCTCTTTAGTGGCCATGTGGTGGTGGCTCTTAAAAGAG
>NW_010305858.1:0-8614 GCF_000700745.2 Antrostomus carolinensis
GCTTCTCATTCACCACCACTCCCAAAGTCCTGCATGCAACAGTCCTTTTTTTTCTCCTCTATTCTTTTGAAAAAAAATTATACACTTCTGAATGGCACCCTATTTACCCAACAAAGAAATATATGGAAGATGTAAAGTACGCAAATGTTTTTTTTGTGTATACTTCTACCACAACTGTTGTTGGCAGTCTCCCACAAACATCTCTTCTCAAGCAGAAATTAGACACTAGGAAATACCCAGATACGATTGTTTACCAGTAAGGACAGGACCCAAAACATACCTTCTATAACTGTAGTGTATGACAATACTTTTGCCTGAAGATGTCTTTGTAAATGCACTTAGCAGATCTGTCAGATGGGATACTTCATACACTAATTCCTCAAGGCATCGTACAGAAGAATTAATCACCTGTATGCGGAAAGTTGCAGACAGCAACTATAAAAAGAAGGTACTCACATGCAATTATTACACTTCTATGGCTTTTAGCAACTGCAATGAATGCTGCCAGATACCAGAGGCTGCCTCAATAAATGCACCCAGGAAACCAGTGAAGGTAAGTGAAACTGTGAACAAGACACTACAGCAGCCAGCAAAGAACAGCCCGCAGTCAAAAGATGAGGATTTGCATTGATATAGTTAAAATATAGTTAAAAAACCCTAAAACCCAACCCAAACCAAGCCCCACCAGCTGTGATTAGACCACAGCACCACAAGCATGCTGGTAAAAAAGCAAAGGAAAATGGGAACAAAGACCTAACCAGTGACTTACATTCAAATGTGAGGAGCACTAGCTTTGGGGAACTGTGGGGCAGGTTCCAAACTTCTTCCCCACTCACACGCAACTTCTTGAGGGACTGATGAAACATAAAGGAGAAAGCTAGCTGTCCACACCACGTACTAGGCCTGTTCCACATAACTGCTGAAATCTGATTATTTCTGCCTGTGAAAGTAGAGTATAAATTCTGCTAAGTTCTACTAAGATGTTTTGACCAAGAAGAAACCGGAGTAATTTTACATGTGGAGACTAAATACCTATATATAATACTTTCTTTTCTGTACAGGAGGAGAGGAAGAAACAAATGTGACAGGGCAACCTGCACTTTCACACTCTCCTTATCCATGTTAGCTGTACCTTTACTCTTTTCCTGAGCAGTGCTGCTGTCTTTACCTGTCATCTAGGAGCAGATTTTTGTGCTGCATCACTGGCTCATAAGCTCATCTGTGTTACTACCTGTAAAGCTTTTTTTCTCTGGGAGACTGTCAATACTTTATTAAAATAATTCAGAAAGAGCTGCCTTATAAACAAAGCATTATGTATTCATTCAGCTAAAGCACTTAGAGCAAAAGGATAAAATAACACGCAGGACTATAAATAATTTTTCCTTTACCAAATGCTTGATCTTTCAAGCATTATTACACTCTTTTCATTATGGCTACCCCCATGTTTGGCTGGGGGAAACATATGGTATATCGTGTGAGATCATGAAGCCCTGTCAGTATTCACAGATGTTTTCAGGGCAGTCCTGGGAAACTACTCAGACCCCTTTCTCCTTTTTCATCGCCAGGGCAGGGCTGGGAACTGTAAAATTTTTCTAGAAAGTTGGAACCACGATAGCAGTACTCCACCCTGTTAATAGCTTTCCCATCATTTCCCTCGGGACATCAGGTATTTTCTAGATTATCTTTGCTATTACTATTTTATGTGGGGGAGAAGTGAGGTTTTCCTGATAGTCTACATTGCTTTTAACTCTTTACAGAGAGGAAAATGTTAGACAGGTTAAGTGAGGTACACAGAGAGACAGATATAATAATTTTTTGTTCTCTATTCTCTTCAAGTCCACACTTCCCATTACTTCTGTTGGTAAGTCAAAGGAACCCTGTCAAGCAGTGTGCAATAGGGATATTAATAAAAATTTGTTTGATTTAAAAGCAACATAGACAAATGCCTAGCAGGGAAGTTCTTGTTCTCTTTTTCATTTTTTAATAATGATCCATAAATTATTTTTTGTCTTTAGAAAACAGATGAACACTAAGAAAGAATGACGTACCACATATTTTAAGTAACTACTATAATAACCAATTTAATGGGTTCTCCAAAGTGGAGAGCAAATTAACCGATCAACATCCACTTTAATCAACTCTTAGGTGATTAGGGCAAGTCATTTGCAAGGTAGCACAAACAACACATATCAGCTTGCTGAGTTTCTGCTGACTCAAGAAGCCTTCTGTGTTTGCATAATAGATCTAATAAAGATTGAGAACTACAGCTGTGGAAGGCTGCCTGATATGAAATATTCTGTGAAGGATGTTATGATGATAATCTTTCTACTGCTGTCATACAAATAACTCAAGTCGGATATGTTTTGTTTGCACACAAGCCCAATTACTAGCTAGTAACTCCCAGAGTGCAGCTTTTCAAAATAATAATAAAAACCATAGGCTGCCTCTATGTAACATTAAATACCTAGTATGACTAATCAAGCAGTTCTTTTCAATTCCATTGTGCTTCTTCCTCAGATAAACCTCTTCTGACCCTCTTAAATATCATCCCGAGGAAAAAAAACCAAAACAACCCACACTTCTGAATGCGAAGAGTTCCTCAGGATCCAGTCCTTACCCGATGACTTAGAGAGATGGAAGATACTTGGTGATGTTGTAATGAGGTGGTTTAAATATATGCAGCGTATTTTCCTGGAAACTGAAGAGCAAATATATCCAGTGTTACGAAATTGTTCTCTCCAAATGTGAGATGGGACTTGGAAGAGAACTACATCTTTGAATCCTGACGATATACAAGGGTTAAGTCCAGGATGCAGTCTAAGTTATCCAGAAGCCTTTACTATGCTGAACACCTGCAGATTCAGGTGTTCCCTCAACAAAGATGCAGATGCTCAGTATTCCTGAGGATTTATCCTAATAATATTAATAGCAAAAGCAATTGTTTGGGTACTTTCTCCAGAGAGAACATGTGCAGATATATCAAATAATTATACAACTGAACCTAGGCATTTAAAATAACAGAAACTATTTGTAACTATGCAGTGCCTCAGATACACATACTCAGTTCCTCATGACAACAGGGACAGTGATGTGCTGCAATATAAGAAACAAAACTGTCTCTTTTACTAAAGCCATCTCTTCTCTCCTGACTAATAGTTGTACCCCCTGCCTCACTGCATCTGGGCAGTATTTTCTGTTCTCTTTTTGCCTCAGATGTATTTTCACAGTCATAATCTCATATAAATCAACAACTAAGCACTGCCTAGTCAGATCTCCAGTCCACTTGAGGATATGGGAATCTCAGCTATTTTCACAGGCTCCTGTCGCTCTGGGTTTCGGTGAGAACAGCAGCGTGACAACGTGAGCCAATCGTCATGGGGTAGTATTTGTCTGAATTTTCAGATAGTTCCAGCAGAGACAATTGCTGTAGCTTCTGAAGCTAGACAAGAAACGTTCAGGCCCCGAAGCTGACTAAATCCTTAAGAAAAAGAAATTGCATTGGACACTACCAAAGTGGGTTTAACAGAGCCTACCTCCCACAGCTGACATGGAAGGCCTTCTGCAAGTTACTACTGCTTAATTTACAGCCAAAGTTTGCATGCATTGTGGCAGTTAACATTTTTGACAAAACTGACTGTAGCATCTTGTCACTAACTTGCAGCCTCTAAGGTAGACATAACACAGGGCCCAGCCCAACACTCACAGAAATCAGTAAAGGCTACAAGTGTTAGAAAATGAATTAAGGGCTGATGTACAAATTTCCAGACAAGAAATATGTTTTACTCTATACACAAGCACCCAAAACATGTTTAAACAAGTAAACTGAGATTCAGAGATGCAGAACACTTTAAGAACCGAAACTGAAGATATGCTGTGCAGCGTTACAAAGGCAATAATGCTTTTCCCTCAGGAGCCTAAAGTCTAAAGCTGACTGCCACTGCAAGATCAGGCTGAAATTACCAAAGGAGAGATGGGAAGAGAATACAACATGCCTTTTCCAATCTAGTCGCCTTGCTTTATTTATTAACTGTGTTAAATACATGTGAAGAAGAGGAGTAGTGGAAAATTCACGGTGTGTGTTGCCTGGGAAAACATAGCTAAGGTGGATTTAAGCTTTAGTACCACCTTCACAGAGATGGGCTGCGGTGTCAGCTGCATAGTCTCCAGGTGTGATGCAGGCAGTCTTGATGTCCACTTATACCAGCCAGCCCATGAGGTAGCACTGGGCTGAGCCCTGCAACTCTGACCAGGGCACTCACTCTACTGCCCAGGCATGAATGTTCAGCCTTCTTATCCAGCCTGAAGAGGCTGGAAGAGGAGCACGAACATCACCCATAAAGTATATGGAAATGACTTAAAACCTGTTGGTCATTTTTTCAGATCGAAACTGCCTAGACTCCTCAGAATGAACTAAGGAAGAATCTAGGTTCATAAACAAACCGTGAAACACTTAACAGGATTTGAGAAAGGAAAGCTCCCTCTGTGCATAAAACATACACATATACGCTTTTGCCAGAATCAGGTCTAAAACAGAAACAAAGGCAATATATGGGAAGAAGCACAAACTACAGAGACATCCAAATGGGTTGTATAAGTCAAAATTTGAGACAAGTAAAAAAGATTACAGTATAAAGAAATAATAAATATAATAACAAATATTGTAATCTTTCATTTCATATTGTAATCTTTCAACTCAGGGCTTATATTTACTAATTAGCAACTTATGAGTCTATCAGTTAGCAAAACTTAAAGAGTGCAACTGTGCAAAGTCTGTCAGCACAATATTGCTGTAAATATCAATATAAGGCAGTACTAATCCCAGTTATATTTGGCATATAAGAAACATTAAAATCTCAATTTTTATTGCATTTTTTTTCTCTTTCAGATCCTTTACACAAAATTTAAAAAAATATACACAAATATTATAATTTCTTTAAAAAAGTATTAAGCATAGGTGGCATAAGAGAAGCCCTAGTCACATAAAGTTTTCCTCTTCCTCTTCCATATATTATTATTACAAATATCATTAACGGGTCTTTATTTAATATGAAAAACTACCGCTCTAAAAATATATTAAATGTGCTTGATTTTAAACGATTTTTTTCTTAATGTACATAGAATTCACATGTGTATTTAAGTAGGTTTTTAATTAAAATGAATTCTTAAAGACAGTAAAAAATCCAGTAAAATAAATCTATTAGAAATTTAAAGGATCTACTTCTAAGTGGCCTTCAGCTTGCAAGCTAGTAACCCACCAAAGGAGTTTATAATAATCTTAATTTTGTAAAATAATATGCATTTTATAAAGAAAGCAACTATCTTCTTATGGCCTTCCCAGGTATGTCTTCAACAGAAATTCAGAAGTTTATAGGTGGATTAAATCACAGATTATATTACAGCCTGTGGAATGCATTACAATTGTGCAATTCATGCTGCAAGGGAACCACACACAGACACACAAAAACACAACTGATCTTCAAATCTGTGACCTTGAATCTTCTTGGGATGAATATTAATCCATAAACATTTAAAATACAAATAAATGTATAAAACTATCAACTGAAAAGCATTTGCTTTTTCACAAAGGAAACCAACAGAAGACATTCCTTAAAAAGTCACTCTTTTTTTACATGTATTTATTTACAGATTTATGCATATTTATGGTTAGAATAACTGTTCTCAGACTTAATCAGACCAACATGCTTGTAAATGTGTATTTTTTTTTCATAAACTTGTGTGGGCTATTAATCTCTACAGCCCTAATAAAAAGAACAGGGTGGCAATTAGCTCTAACCCACCCATATATATAAGCACTATTACATACTAGGAGCCAATTATTGGGGTAAATCATTAGAGTTATAATAACAAGATCTGGAATATATTGAATATCTGGTTACATTAACATGTAATACAGCATACCTTAGGAAATTAAAGGAAACATTATCTAAAGAAAAATAGTCACTGATTATTTCTATTATAATACCTTCAATTTTTCTCATTTTGTCACATAAGACATTCTAAAATCAAGCTGTGAAATAAGAAGTACTAACTGGCAAATCTCTCAATCACCTTTATTTATAGGAACTTGAAAAAAAAAGTAATTTGTAATGTTTCTCTGTTTGAATTTTGTGGAAAAGACTAACTTTCAAGTGAAGTTTTGAAAGAGAAAAACCAGACAGGTACCAGAGCCAGCCTAAAAGTAGCTGGTGTAATAAAATAGCATCTGTTCACAGAAGTCTTCAGACCCTCACTGCTGCTCATGTGAGCAAGCTGTTGTGGTTTTGTATCACCTTCAAAGCAGTTTGCTATTTGTCATGAGAACAAAACCGGGAGATATACTCCCCATCAGTTCTGTAAATCTTCATGCACACAGGCAGGAGAGCCCCTGCAGGGAGGACCTGTGGCCAGGCCACTCTGGGGCTTGGCCACAACACCTATGGCTCCATCCCGACTGCCCTCTCAGGGAGCAAGCCTGCAGACAGCCTGGACCATGGAGGTCACTAGCAGCACAAAACCTAGAGTGGGCTGGGATGTCTTTAAGCTATAGGAAGAATGTCAAAGAAATAATGTTCAGGCCACTTGGGAGTGAGCCAGAGGAAAGGAAAGGCCTACAAATCAGCACAAGAAATTACTCATCAGCACAGTAATCACCCACAGGGCTCTTAGGGTTAATCAATTAATACTCTGTGTAAATCATACACAAAGCTGTCACCTGTTTGCTGGCACTATGGTCTTTAGCAGTTTGTCTGTTACTGGATTATTTTAACATTCTCATGAGCCTCATGACCCCATAAAGGCACTGCACTGTTGTACAGTTTCAAACCATGTCTGAGCTCAGGTTCACTGCAGAAGCATGAAGCAATGTACCCTTCAGCATCCTCATCTCACTAATCTTCCAGCCTACAGTCTCATTGATCCACTCCCAGAACTACTAATTCATTATGCCTCTACTAACAGTGGCATATAGTAAAGCATCAGATTTTAATACAACCAGTCTGCTCAGGTACAGAAAAGCTAGTATCTTTTAAAATACATTTAAAAAAACCAACCAAACAAACAAAACATTACCACATTTTAGTAACTTATTTTCATTATTTTGGATTAAAGCAATGTATGTATCAAGCCATTTATTATATATTCCTACTCATAAACTCTATTTCTTAGTTATTTGAAGCTGACATTATTTCGAACCACAATCAAAATAGGAACTAATGTTCTCAGTGAAGAGACTTGATAACAGAATTGAATTCTCTAGTTAGATAGAGCACAATAATTCACTCTGCATACAAACTTGCCACCAACTCCAAACTAGCTTCTTTAGAAAGCACATTAATCAGGCAAAGCCACAGGTCGTGGCTCCACACCTAATTGAAAGTTTGGTCTTTGCTCTCAGAAAAGGAACTTGAGTTCTCTTTAGTTGAGGATGACCAGGTCTCAGCTTCTGCCCTGAGGAAATGTATTCACTTGAGGAGTTTGATATTTCTGTTTGTGTTCAATGTTTGCTCACATGATGTAAAGTTAAGCATGTGCCTAGTCTTTTCAAGGCTTGAAACCTGTATTATTTGGCCTGAGGACAACGTTCAGTCCTTATAAAGCAATTACATAATTTTTTTTATGTAAAAATGCTTTTAATTACATAAGTCTTCTTTAAACATACCATAAATAAAGGAAACTAGTCAGAAGTCTTTTCCTTGGACTTACAGAATTAGCATCAAACTTTTCCTTTAGCTGTGGCCTTTAATACATGGGCTTTAAAACATGGCCAAGAAGCTATACATCTTGCATCTTTGTTCTTACTGTATTAATGTCTTCCCATTCAGTATGAGACCTGAGTTAATGAAACACTGATGCTAAGGGAAGTCTTGACGTCATCATACTGTTTTATATTGACGGCATGGTACTGCAGACCTAAAACATACACCTGCCTTGGCTCAAAGGCATGTCTTTCACATGATTCAACTAAGTCATATGAACTGGAATTTATTACAGAATTTTATACACACTAAAATCACCATCTATATAGTTCAAGACTGGTCTGATCCTTAAAATGCTATAGTATATTAACTTTCAGTGCTGTGCCAAATAATCTGAGCTGGTTGTGGGTGAGTTAGCCTGGGTGCTAAAAAGAGTACAGCCATATTAACATGCTGGTCTAGTAATGCATAATGTCCAGATCTACCTTTTTTTCTAAGCTAATATATCATCCAAAATAATTTTGATGGAAAGTTACTCTGATCAAATTGCTACTGCCTCTATTAGCTAAGTTAGATCCAGTCATTTATACATAGCAGGTACGTGGGTATAACTTCTGAGTCCTTGAAAGCAAATACAATACAAAAAATATCACTACTGCAGGGCTCTTTTTAAACAGCAATGTCTCTGGTCTATCCCACACCGTGCACCCAGCATTCAGTGGTTGTTCAGATCACCACACCCTTACAAAACTCTTTTATTTCTCACCTGGGCTGCACAGTTTTCTCTGAACTACCCAGAAGAAGGGATTAAACAGGTCAGTTGCCTAGCTTCCTTTCTCATGAGCAGGCCAGCATAGGCCGTAGGGAGAGGACTCAGCTCAGGAATGCTGATGAGATTTCAGCATTCACATTTATCTTCC
>NW_010305858.1:8642-19849 GCF_000700745.2 Antrostomus carolinensis
TTCATACTGTTTCTCCCTTTTCAGTGCTCTTATACTACTTGCACTCAGCCAAGGTACTCATAAAGAAAATGATCTCATTTTTTTCCTCCTCCTGAGACCTGGACTTAAGGGGCTTATGTGCCTTGTCATACACAGCAGGGCTGCTCTTGGTCTCTTGCTCTCTGAGTGAAGAAGCGCTGCTGTCTATGTGCAGTAAGGGAGTCTGCCCTGTTTCCCCCTTGCAGCCGACCTGCTGCTACCGACTGGACTGCCGCCAGCGTGATAACCCTGCTGCCTGGATTCAAAACAGCAAAAGAAGCCAGCTATTATACTCAAGGGGAACAGGAAGGGGTTTAATGCAGGGTTTTAAGGCCTTTACTCCTTATTCTCATGGACAATCCCTTTTGTGTTCATCACAACAGAATATAGAGTAGGACTCAATGCAAGTAGATTTCTAGATAATGATACCAATTCAAATATATTTTATTAAAATTTCCCCATGTATTTGCTTGACAGCTTTGTGAGGCCGAAGTTGAAAGAGCTTATGATTTTAGAGGGAAAGCAAAAGTGTCAGAAAAACATGCTGGCTTAGCATAAGAGCAAAAAACATACACAACTCCTTAAAAAAACCTGCTGTTGTAAAAGCTCCAAATCAGGAGAGCTGATACAAAATAGCTACATTTTGACACTAATCCTATGCTTGCCTTAATATATCATCACCATTTTCAGTCTTCATTACAGTCTATAAATGGAAAATTAAAGAGAAATGTTCAAATTTCCTCACTGAAATTAACTGAAATAGGAGAATATCTATGATGCAAGAACCATGGTCTAGTGCTGAACAATTATGGTTATTAAACAAGCCAAGCTTATCAGGCCTCCAGTACTAGTCAAGACTGAAAGAATCATATCAGCTCTAGAGAAGGACTGTTCAGAGAGGAAACTGACAAGGGTTGGAAGCTGTAAGTATACACATGAATCTGTAAGTAATAAACGATGATTTAGAACAAAATGGGTATCATTTTACAAATTCTATTACCTCTCTACTAGATTTATTCCAAGAAAACAATTCCCACTTTCTTATACTTACTGAATACTTTCCCTGAATTTTTTTTTTGTTCTGTACACATGCCTGATGTTTTCACTGCCATTCTAAGTCATGCATTAACAACAACAACAACAACAACAAGTTAGCACACTAATTAAAATATTTATTCTAAATGACTTCTCGGAATCTAACCTTCATTCCTTCTCTCTTTCCTCTTTGCTTTCTCATCAATATAATTGGGCATATAAGACAGAATACCTGTTTGAGCCATACCTTAACTGTAGCTGTAAATTATATCTTTAACTTACTCCCATTGAACTGAAATCCCATCTAGTAAAGGAAACTAAATATGCATAAATTCAACGTTTCAGTTTGCTAAACTTCCTGATGACTTAGTTTGATCTGTCTTTGTGTTAGTAGGATGATGTTATGACATTGATCTTAAACAGGAAGGGACTTTGTTTTGGAAATGAGTCTGTAAGCAACCATAAAGCAATCTAGCTATCCAGCCTCACTTAAAAGCCACCAAGGTTTTTTAACTTCTTTGCTGTTCTGGGACAACTACTTCAGAACAGTCATTCTAACTTCTAAAACATATGATGCCCTGTTTTATTTGTATAATTATTATCTTTAAAGACAAAGAGTACTTTTTTGGTTTTTGTTTGTTTTAGGTTTTTTTTCCATTGTAGCAGAAAGAGCAATTATTTTATTAGGCTAAACTAATAAAGTTTTTTTCCTCCTTTTATGGAGTAGCATATACAATCCCCTGATCATCCCAGTAAACCTTTTCTGTTACAGCTTGAAATAATCTTTTTTGTTTAAGAGACCAAGGTACTCACTTGAACATACTGCAATGCTATCAGTGCATGCTCATATGAATTATTTTACCAGACATACACCCTCAGATCACACCTTCTGCACAACTGTATTGGACTAGTGACTCATAATTCTGTTGTGATCAACTAAAACACCCAGAATTTTTCCTTCTCCTATTATTTCGATTTGTATAGCTTCTGTAGTATGAATTTTTGCTTTACAATTTGAACATTACATTAAATCTCACCTCTATTAATACAGACCAACATCCAGTTCTTTTGTGACATTCTTATATTCCTGCTTGTAGGTGATCCACTCCACATCAACTGTCATTAGCTCTTGACTATTTTCTATGCCCAGGTCATTAATGAAAATATCAAGATTAGTCCTAAGAGTGATCCTTGAGGACCTACCTGCCTGTAACCTTACTTCCCCTTTTACCAGAACCCTTTGTCAATTCTTTTTAACCAGTGCCTTATCCACTTTACAGTTCTTGCAGCAATCCCTGTCTCACCTTCCTTCACCAATAATTTCCCATGTGGCACCATATCAAAAGCTGTAGTGAAGGCCAGAAAGATTAGAACTACCACATTTCCCTTGTCTTCAAACAAGCTATTAGAGAAATCTGGGAACCAAGGCTTGAGTTTAGATAAAAATCTCGGTAAGAAATAGGTACTGTACTGGAGGGAATAACAGGAAAGAAAACACTCATGTTAGGGAGAAAAAAAGTAGGCAGGATGCCTTGAGCCTTTGAAATAAAATAGGCATAATTTAGAATTTATTTTGATAACTTTGTAAAGGAAGAGTACAGTAAAAATATTAGCTCCTAAATTAATTTTTTTTCAGGGTAATATGAGTGAAGAGGATTTTGAGAAGTATAGGGTGAGAGAGAAACTCCCCATGAACAGTCCTAGGCAATTATGCTGGAGAGTCTGATGATAAGTGAGAGTTGACTCGCTTGTGTTTCAGGCAGCTAGCACTGGCCTTTTTTGATGCATGGGTCACTAACAGTGATGAAATAATTATCCATCTGTGTGACGTGGTTATATTACTAAATGAAGTTAATTGAGGCGCCTCCTCTCTCCTTTGCTCCTCACCTTCTGAGTCTTCCAAGTGTATCCAACAATTCTTCTGACAGAAACAGATACTTCATCTTTTGCTGTCTCACATGTTGTAGGGTTCACAGTGCCTAGCTACAGTGGAGGGAATGGTTTATACCAGATAACTCATACAGGCAATTTAGCCACTTTGTTTTCCCTGTTACTGATTTATTCTCACATAGATGAAGAAATTACCCCTGGTTGTCAGTGCAGAGTTGTTGATCTGATACATTTTAGATTAAAAGTCATTCAAATTAACACAGCAAATACTTGCAATTGTATATTCCATTGCTGAATGGATAAATTATCTGTTGAATATGACATTGCATTTCAACTATTGCATCACAGGCTTTTAGTAAATCACATTTTTTTAAAACTGACTTTTTTTAAAAAAAACCCAAATTCCAATATTTGAATTGAAAAGTACACTTTTGGTCCATATTATTTTCAGTGAACATTTTCAATGTAAATTAAAATTTAAAAAAATCAAAATTCTCTTCAAAAAGTGACAGGTAATTTTTGAAATGGACTCAGTCCATCTAGTTTTGGTTTTTTTGGACAAAAAGTGATTCTCTGACACATACTCAAGTTTTAAAAAGAAACATTCTCTTGTTTTCAGTTGTTAAGAGTGGTGCTTTTTTCAAATGGCAGGTTCAGAAGGTTCGTATGAAAACAAAGGCCCTTCCTATCAGCTAGTGCAGACAATAGAGCAACGCAAACTCTGTAAATTCACACATCCTGCATGCTACAAGTGGGAACTTCATTTCAGACCTGAATAAATTGGCATGGCAGAGGCACTAGGGAGGCAACTTAAGGAAGGAATCCTAGGGACAAGCCCAGTAGCAGAGTGGCCCCAACCTTTTATTCCAGCCTCAAGAATGAAAAAACAGATGTCAAGATCCTTTGTTACAGCCCTGTTGTGACATGCCTATAGACTGGGAGTTTTAATTTCATCTCCCTGCCTCCACTAAGAGTCTATTTGAAAGCCTGATGACATTGCCTTTGTGTGGGTGAGGTGGATTTCCCCTATGGTGCGTGTCGGTACTGTAACACTTGAAGTGCAAAACACAAACATTTTCTTAACAGTACTTAATGTCCTCATTATTCAAAGGCACAGAAACAGGCCAGAAACTCTGTTCATATTACCAGTGAACCATTCAATCCAGCTGTACAATAGCAGATACTATATCATGTGAGAAGGTACAGAGAAAAGTGATGACTCCGTTGACTGTAGGAACAGAAGCAATGGCAGTATAGATAGTTCATAGTGCTTAATCCCCTATGATCTGAAAGGTGAGAAAGGATCAAGAAGACTGTATTAACTGAAATATACCTGATTTTAAGATTATGGTTTCTGCCAAGAGATAATCGAGCACATATTTTAAAACAGTGGGTCAAATAGAAAAGAATAATTTCATACCTGACATTGGAACTACTTTTCCCAGAAAGAATAGTGTCTCAGATGCTGCCTGACCACAAAAAAATGTAGAAGCAGGGAACTTGGGATTTTCTTATGTCCTTCAAAAGACAATCAGTACCATTTTAAAGAAAACAGTATTAGAAGAAAAGAGCCTCAATGGGCCCAAGAGCCTTTTTTCATACTGACATTCCTGATGTTCTTCACCATGTGTCTTTTTTTAAACATTACACCCCTCAATTTACTCATAATTGCTGTCCACGCCATACGAATTACTCAGCATTTGATGTAAATTCAGATTCTCTGGCACTGAACAAATCTAAAGGTGTTTCAGAACCTGGTGTCATTACAAAAGTAATCTCTGTAGACTGAGGAGGAAAATGAATACCATCTACTTTTTTGACCCTGGTTGGTTTATATGGTACTCCTGTCCTAAGTTTCCCTTGGGCTGCCATGAAAGTGCAATAGCAATGAAGATCCTAAACTGGAGTAAATTACCACAGTTCGGGAGAAACTGATGGAGCTAGACCCAGTTGCATGGGCAGTTGCTGTGGCTCTAACCAAATTCTCCTGATTCAGATTTTATCCTTGGTGAGTCCTTTACTGAAACTCTCTTACTGAACTACAATCTGAGTGGAAAATATTACTGACAAAAGCAAAACAAGTCTTGCAATATACTATGCTCTGAATTATTCAACTGTTGAAAGATACCACATTTACCCAAAATAGCAGCAACAGCAGGAGGCTGCAGAAAATTAGTGCACTGAAATATATGGCAACTTGTAGAACAGTGAACAAAGGAATATTTCTCTAACTCTTTATGTCTGTGTTGATTTCTATAAATATGTTCATAAGAGATAATATATGAAATATGTTAGGAGTCTAGATTCTAAGTGATTTCTGATGATCTAGGAATACTAAGAGTGTCTCAACAGATGTTAAAAAAATAGGTATGTAATAAGAATTATGTATATTAAGTTTTTTTCAGTCTACCTAGCACAGAAAAATTTATTTCGGACACTAGTCTTAGGCTAGGAATATATTTGATCAACGAACATCCATACACTTACTGTATCTTCCAGATTTAAAATAACCCAACATACTGTTGACCTTGATATCAGGGTGATTGGTGGGAATTTTCACTTAAATACAAGATGAGAAAAAACAAACTAAGCATGATAAGGTGCTCAAGAAGGACTTCCATATGTATTTCTTAGCTAATGTGCTATTTTTAGTTTAGAGAGGAACAGAGTAACCTACCCTAATTAGCTCACTTTCCAAATCAGCAGATAGTGGTGGGGTGCGGTGCCAGGGGAGAGGAGATCCTGGAGAAGCAAAGATAAGGAATGCTCAAAGGAACGGGAAGAGCAGAAATAGACAGACAAGCCAAAAAATAAGGAGGGGAGACAATATATTAAGAAGAGGTTATGACTAGTATCATGGGAGGCTAGCATGCCAAATAAACAGTTCTTAAAGCCTTCAAGCTTTCAGTGTGCATTTGCCTCAGTTCAAGGGAATCTGGGCTAATGCAAAGCTTCGCACTTAAACAAATTTGACACCGAGCCTGACTAAATTCAATCTTGAGCTTATTTTTCCTTCACTACAAGAAGATATAAAGTTGCAAGACAACACTGGAGAGAATTTTCACCAGAAAGCCTCAAATCGCACTGTAGCAGTTGACATATAGACATCCCTAAAGAGTCTGGGTAGTTAAAGTCTAGTAAGACTCTCTTCAAATATATTTTTGCCTTAGTTTAATTAAATATTTTCAACACAACCATGAACATAAATAAAAGCAGTTCTTTTTTAAACTACTCCAGTTCAACCATAGCTCAAACAGATTCAGTGATCCAACTATATTATTTTATCTTAATCTATTTAACAAAGATTTGCCGTAACCAGTGCAATTACAAGAAAGCAGAATTTCTGAAATACACCAAGCATACCAATACAATGAAGAAGATTGTGATCTTCAGGAACTTTGTCATTGTATTTGCTGTGCCCAACCACTCAAAGAAACTTCTGAGGCTGCACAAATAGGAGGGAAGATGGGATATAAGTCCATGAAGCACCTGTGTTTAGCAACCTGCTATTGGTCACGCTTTCAAGGGTATATTTATGCAGTCCTTCTTATGTATTACCTGAGTAGCTTATGATCTTTAATATAAGGTATGTATGAAACACAAAAGTATGAATATTTCTAATTTACAGAAGAAAGGTGAGAGTCAAGAAAGATGATTTTATTTTCCTGAGACAACTAAAAAAAAAATAAATTTAAGAAATCAAGGTTTCTGAATTCAGTGTGGCCAAACCTAGGCTTCCTCCTCTGCAATACAAGTAAAATTCTACCTCCAGTTTTAAGCTGGCAATCACATTTATTTAACAAGCTTGGGGTGAAAAAAGAATCCATTTCTTTCGCCAGTATACTGTAAACACAGAAATTCTTGCAGGAAGAAAGATCTAAAGGGTCAAACTGAAGAGATATTAAGTGCCGTACAATTAAACAAAGTGATTTAAAAAAAAATGTTACCAATGTTCCTTATCCTTAGTATTTCTGGCTTCTGAGTGGTAGGTATTTCCTCACTGCCTGTAATCATTAATATTATCCCTGCTTTGCTGCTTCTTTGTCTCCCCCTCCCCCTACTTTTATCTCTTCATATGGAGACAAGTGTTGTAGTCTCTACTAAAAACCAAAGTATAACCATCTAATTGTTAATCAGCTAGTACAGAACAGCTGATAAAGCAAAATGCCAGAATGACTTCCAATTGAAAGTCTAAAAAATTAAACAAAATTGATCTTTGGTGTACTTTTACTATAACTTCTCTTTCTGGATACTTATAGCCTTAAAACCATATTTTAAAAATCAAATGTCCTTAATTTTCAACAAATATTGTTATTACAAATTGGAAGTCAATTCATGGTTTGCATTGACTTTGACAGGACCAACAGTTAAATAACTTGCCCAAGGTCGTACAGGAAGTCTGTATGAGGATGAGGAAGATTTTATTAGCTGTGTACATTAACATTTTTTTTTCTCTAGCTCTGACAGCTCTAAAATTTATTTCCAGTTACTAGGTAGTGCTCTGTATTGCTATCCTAAAATAATCTGAAGCAAAATTATTTGCTTTCAGGAATTTTTTTAATGTCCTGAAAAGATGAGGGAATCTACTTTATTTCCTGAAACTTGGAAATAAATTTGCATTGCATTGCTATTGAAACAAAATTAATGAGTGATTATGTTTCAGTCTAAATATTTGTCAGCAAAGCTTTTCATTCCTGCCTCCCTCTTCAAAGTCTGCTACATCCAAAATAGCTAGTCACAGCACAGAGCAGAGATTCCTTTCTGAACATTAGCCATCCAATACAGCTTTTTTTAGAAGCCACCAAGAAAACGGTGACCCCTTCCACACACACATAATACAGACAGTCACTCATGCATTAACAGCCATAAACCCCCAAAGGTCGTTTCCATGACAACCCCAGGGTCCTTAATGACCCTGACAGTTCAATGATTTTGTTTTGTTTGAGAGTGAAGGAATAATAAGTCTTCTCCCACCACCCCTACCCCCTCCGCTGCACTGATACGCTGTTCATTATCTGATCCTAGGCTCAGCCCTGGAGACAGAGCGGCAGCCAGCTCTGAAAGACAAGAGCCTCGCTGCAGACAAAGAGCAGCGAAGGAGCTGAGCGTGCTCAGCATACTGCAGCAGCACCAGCCTCATTAATTCCATCACTAGCCCAATGAGTTTAAGTGAGTGCCAGGGGTATTACAATAGTTTGTAGCAATATGTTGCATAAGTGAGCTCCAAATCACTGTGCAGTTATTTAGAAAGTAGATTTTGCATACCACTAGCAGGAGCGCTTTTATTAATGGTGTGTACCAGAAACACAATAAGACATTGCAGCTAGTCTGCAGCAAGACCTATAATTTTAATGAAGTGATGAATACAGCAATTAATGTACTTCAATCTATTTCCCACATGTATAATATTTGACTTCAGAAAACTAAAGAGATATCCAAGAGAAAGAAATATAATAATGCATCACTAAATGAGTAGGTTATTCCTAATGCCTTGAATGCATGTTTCTTAGTTTTGCTCTTCAGCTGAACCTTCTATTCTTTAATTAGAAATCAGCTACAGGCATATGCAGACTTCCATTCCCAATATTGAACACAGTGTATTCTTTAAATGGTCTAGAAACTGGCTCATTGTTGATCTGATGTTGCTCTTTAGAAAATTTCATTAAAAGCAGCTTCCATTGTTTACATGAAATTATATACATTCATTTGATCACATTCCAACCTTATCTCATTCAAATACGCTCTTACTAGTGCCATATTAAACCAGCTTTGATGACCTATTTTATGGACAAATGGATCTAAATTGCCTTTGTTTTCCTTCACTTCATAGATTAACTTTGCATTGAACATAAATGGTATAAATTACAACTTCCAAAAGGTTTCTCTAACTACTATCAACAGCCATCGGCCCTACAGCTTTCAGAATGGCTGCAAGTCGCACCTGTGTGGAGAGGCCACAGTTTTCCTCTTCCTACTTGTACAGCGACCTTGAGGCAGTATACTGGGACTAAAACATTTGGTATGGCTGAAAGGTCCATGTTTTGGATTTGGTTTTTCTTTTTGTAGGTAAAGATGTTACTATTAGGATAGCTTTGTACCTGTGACATAAGAGGTGGTCCAACCTTTCTAATGACAGAGAAGTCTTTAATGTGCTTTAAATAAAGTTATATTAATTTCTCTGTATTCACCTTTATTGTATAACATTCAGTCCTTTGATCTAGTGAAGTCCTTAACTCCAGATGGCTTCAGGAGAAACTCTGTATGGCACGATACCTCAGGGTACACTCATCCCTCAAAACACAGGTCCCATAATGCAGCCATCCATAAGGACTGTCCCTAACACTTTAGTTCAACACTTTACATTAAAATATTTTAGACAAATAAGTATTCCAAAAGAAGCCATTTCCTTCAGTACCTGAAGTCAATGGGCTGCTTGCTTGAATTTTTGCTGCTATTCATATGCTTATATTCACTCCCTTTTTAGGAAAAGTTACTCAGTACTTTGTGGGATAGAAAAATCAAAAAGAAAAATAGAAAATTTTGCTTTATTCTGAAGAATGGAATTTAATGTGAATTAAACTAGTTACAGAGGAAGTCAGAGTTAGGAGTGGAGCGCAGGCACTAGACCCTTCTGCACTTTCCTAGCACTCCATTTCCACTCCCTCAAATATAACGATACACCTTTTAATCTTGCCTTCACTCAGTTTGTTCCTCTTCAGTACAATCTAATGCAAGGTCACTGGAAAGTCAGAGTAAGAGGCAGCACAGCAACCTCCAAGCTTGATGTAGGAAGGAAAAGAGATTTATAGAAAAGAGTTAACATCTTGCCTCTACAGCTAATCGTTCTCAGCAGCATGTCTTGATTGTGTACTACAAAGGAAATCCAAACTGTTAGTTACAGACATACTATAGCTTATGTGCTCCCCAAATATGACATTTCCTCCTGCCTGCCGTCTATGTTTCTCTCCATGTTGGCAGAGCTTTCCAAGTTCTGCAGAGCTTCCCCACAGAGCTATGTAAACACCATCCTAAAAATGTCCTTTGCCTCTCAGTTTTATTACCATGTTCTGTGCATACCCTATGTTATGTAGAAGTAATCTTGGTCTGATAGTAATTTAATATGCCCAGAGGCATGGATTCTCTCCTCCAAGTGTGCATGCAGTTCTCATTACTGTTAATGCAGGCTATGCACCATATCATAAGAAGGAGCGGGAAGATTCCTAAAAGTATCTAAGCTGGGGAAAACCTAGCTGGGGAGCACAATGATGTGTGCATTTACATAGGACACAGCCCTCTGATTCCACCTAGTTTTCATAAACAGTGTAAAGTCTTAGGTCACAAGGGAAAGAAATTAAGCATCAAATATATCAGGATTCTTATGCAGCCTCCAAATGTAACTACACTGTCTGTTTCTGGCCTTATACCAGTATAGCACAGCATAGCATATGGCTATGAAACACAATGTGTAGCCCTGCAGAAATTTGGAGAGTTTTTGTTATTTTTGTCACAACTAGAAATACTCAGAGAACCTGAATGAGATTAGGACCCTACTGAAGAGTCTCTCAGAAAATGCGTAGCCTGTTTCTCTTCCCCAGTAAGCTTAGACATGAAACAGGCAAGACAGACAAAAGAAGTGGTTATCTCTACTTTACACACCAGCAGCAGAGGCATATACAGATGAAGTCACTTGCCCAAGTTTACAATAACAGGAAGCAGGAATAGACAGAAAATTTCCTGAGGTCTATCCCAGCTCTTTCACTACATGAATGTCATTCCCCTATTCTGAAAGCTTCCCCTCCCATCTCATTCACTTCAACAGTCAATGAAACAAAAATGCATCCAAAGGGATTTTTTCTGGGATTCCCTCTTTCTTACAGTTCATCTTGTTACAGTCATACAGCAGGTAGTAAAAAAAAAAAAAAAAAAAAGAAAAAAAGTTCAAATTTGTTTTTTAGCAAGGAACAAATGACTCCCACTGGACCAAGTTCTACTGTCTTTTAGGATGGATACCCTACCTAGAAAGAGAAAGACTGAAGCAATATATGAACCATGTCCTTGTAGCTGTCACTTCTGTTTATAATCCCAATTTGCCAGGGACAATTCTAAAAGTTGTTATTGTACACAGTTATGTACAAAACAAGTATGGTGCAAAAAGAACAGAAGATAAATGTGGTTTAAATTAAAGAACAATGTGGAGTATGGCATATCCCACCTAGTAGGTGAGGGAAAGGCTGTGGGTGTTGTCTACCTACACTTTAGTAAAG
>NW_010305858.1:19880-43669 GCF_000700745.2 Antrostomus carolinensis
TCTTTCCCACAGCATTCTCCTGGAGAAACTGTCTGCTCAAGACTTAGATGAGTGTACTCTGCTCAGTGGAAAACTGGTAGGATAGCTGGACCCAAAGAGTTGTGTGAATGGAGTTAAATCCAGTTGGTGGCTGGTCACAAGTGGTGTTCCCCAGGGCTCAGTACTGGGGCCAGCTCTGTTTAATATCTTTATCAACAGTAAACCCTCAGTAAGTTTGTAGATGACACCATGTTAGGCAGGAGTGTTGATCTGCTTGAGGGTAGGAAGGCTCTACAGACGGAACTGGACTGTCTGGATTGATGGGCCAAGGCCAAGTCTATGAGGTTCAACAAAGCCAAGTGCCAGGTCCTGCACTTGGGTCACAACAAACCTATACAACCCTATGAAACGCTACAGGCTTGGGGAGGAGTGGCTGGAACACTGCCCAGCAGAAAAGGACCTGTAGGTGTTGGCTGATAGCTGACTGAATATGAGCCAGCAGTGTGCCCAGGTGGCCAGGAAAGCCAATAGCATTCTGGTTTGTATCAGAAATAGTGTGGCCAGCAGGATCGTCCTGCTGTGCTTGGCACTGATAAGGCCACACCTCAAGTACTGTGTTCAGTTTTGGGCCCCTCACTACAAGAAAGACATTGAGGTGCTAGAGTGAGTCCAGAGAAGGGCAACAAAGCTGATGAAAGGTCTGGAGCAAAAGTCTTACGAGGAGCAGCTGAAGGAACTGGGGTTGCTTAGTCTGCAGCAGAGGAGGCTCAAGGGGAGACCTTATCATTCTCTACAACTACCTGAAAGGAGGGTGTAGTGAGGTGGGTGTTGGTCTCTACTCCGAAGTAACAAGTAATAGGACAATAGGAAATGGCCTCAAGTTGTGACAGGGGACGTTTAGATTGGAAATTAGGAAAAATTTCTTCACCGAAAAGGTTATCAAGCATTGGAACAGACTGCCCTGCAAAGTGGTAGAGTCACTATCCTTGGAGGTACTTAGAAGACATGTAGATGTGCTTAGGGACATGGCTTCATGGTGGACTTTGCAGTGCTAGGTTAAAGGTTGGACTTCATGATCTTAAAAGTCTTTTCCAACCTAAATGATTCTATTCTACAGTTCTACAACTGAAATTGTATGAGGCAAGCCGTTCCCAGAGAATAGTAATAAAGAGGAGAAAAAAAACAATACAGTGTCTGCAAACCATAATTCATAGAATCATAGAATCATAGAACGGTTTGGATTGGAAGGGACCTTAAAGATCATCTAGTTCCAATCCCTCAGCCATCAGCAGGGACACCTTCCACTAGATCAGGTTGCTTAAAGCCACATCCAGCCTGGCCTTAAACACTTCCAGGGAGGGGACATCCACAACTTCCTTGGGCAACCTGTTCCAGTGTCTGACCACCCTCACAGTGAAAAACTTCTTCCTAATATCTAATCTAAACCTCCCCTCTTTCAGTTTAAACCCGTTTCCCCTTGTCTTCTCATTAGTTGCCCTTATGAAAAATCCCTCTCCAGCTTCCTTGTAGGCCCCCTTCAGGTATTGGAAGGCCGCTATAATTCATCCCTTCTAACACCGTAACTCTTAAGTATAATTTTATTCATTTATTTGGAAAACTTAGCAATTCAAGTTTTCATATATATAATGTCTAGTGAAATAAAATTCCTGCAAAGGAAAAAGATTTTAATGGCTAGAATAGAGATCTAGGAGTGAAGGGGTGGCAGCTTCTATTCTTGATTTTACTACTGACCTCCTAGATGAACCTGAGCAAGCCACTTCACCCAGGCTTCTGTAAAGTGTGCGTCCTAAATGTCTTAGGTGATGTGAAATGTACCTAGGGTTACAAAACATTTTAACATAACCACATGGATGATGATTCAAAGTGAGGAAAAGTATAAGGTAGTCTTATCTATGCATAGTTAATTTACATTAACATAGTATCTCCCTTTGCTTATATATAAAATAAATTTGTGTTGAAGCAAAGAGAGAAATTTTTTTGAAGTGGTGTAATTTAAGAAGCTATTTGAAATTCAGAAATATGTATTTAACTTTTTTTAATGGTACTGCTCATAGCTATAATTTCCATTATAATGAAATGACAGGCACCTGAAATGAAAGTGCAAGAATAACAAGTCTTTTCCATTTAATTGTTAAGAGCTGGACAATAACTGCTAAAGTTCAGATACAGCAGACCTGAAAAACCATTTTTTTTATTACCTGGCTTGCTAAAATGTAATCTGTGGCCATTTGCCCAGCCCTCCTAAGGCTGAATCAGAAGACACTACTGTTATTCCTCTCAGTACTAGTTGTTTGTGCTAGTCTAGGCACAGTTTGATGTCAAGTAACAGGCTTCTACTGCCAGGGGGACAGGTATTTAACACTGGAGTAAAATACACCAAACCACAGTAAACTCAAGATTTGATGCTCTGCTTCTTTATATTGGAATTTTTACAAAACTTGGGTGTAGATTTTATATTTTTACCTACATAAAGTGGCTCTACTGTATTTGCAGAATGGTTATTGAGTTAGAGATTATTTCTTTAGGTTCTGCAACTAATGACAAGTAAGTATTCTTTTTCTCATATAACAAAAATATGCACAATTAAACCAGTGAATACTTTTATTTGGTGAATACTTGTCATGGTACAAAAAGGAAGTGCCTATGAAGGAATAAAACATTTAGCAAGGGTAAATCAGAAGGTGTTTACGTGCTGCAAATCCCAGGGATTACATTTATTTATTTGACCAGGAACTGGAATCCTCTTTTCCAAAGTGATTTTGGCACTTTGAAGGACAGGTTTTCAGAGGTTCTATGTGTGGTTTTCAAAGGTTGTAAACACATACATGCCTGCTACCTACAAAAATCAATAGCTGAAGTGCATAAAAACCCCACTTAAGAGCAGATTGTCAATTGTTTCTGTTGGATGTATATGTAAAAAAAAAAAAAAAAATTAAAAAAACCCCTCAATCCCAATCTAACCCTAGTCACAAATACCTTTCAAAAGCACCAAAATTTCCTGTAAACCCTGAAAAAGCAGAGAAACAACACTCTCAAAATGATAGCCACTGTCAGGTAAACTACCTAATCTCCTACCTAAATCCCAGAAAAAAACCCCCACAAATCAGATGTTTTCCTTCAATCTGTTTCACCTTACCTGCTCGGAACATGCACAATGTGCTGCAGAACACAGGACACCAATTCTTCCCAATTTTACCCTGCAGTTTTTAATCACTTGTAAAGCACTATATGAAAGGGCACTGCCATCAAATCTGCCTTTCAGTGTCTTTTTAGTTGAAAGGGAACAACACTTCCCTCTTTTGCCTGGAACTCATTTGTTTTGTTCTTCTGCCTGGAATTCATTTGTTTTGTGCACATTTGTTTTGTTCAGTGCTTCTAACAACCTATTACAATTGTAGGCAGAGAAAAGCACAGTTTGAGGATACTGAATGGGTTAACCATAAGACAGACATTTAACAGTTTCAGCCTTAAAAAGATGGAGGGGATTCTAGATATGAGTAGAAGTAGTGTGTTCATTACCTGCATCTAGGACAAACAAGACACCTGGGCTGCAGTGGAGAAGGGATTGTATCCTTGGGTCGAGTATCGTGAATTCTGTCAAAGGGCAGTATCAAGTATCTGAAGCCCTTTGAGGCTCTGAGCCTATGGTTTTGACTTTATGTCGGTCATTTGCAAATTAGTTTTTAGAGTGCTAAATCCAAGTCCCTCCTGCAAATCCAGCCTTTGAACATGTTGTACCTGTAAAAATCTGTCTTTCAGATCTTCACATTTTTTTTATCTGTATCCAATAGTTCCTGCCCCATGTCCTAGTATTAGGATTATTTCATCTGTTAAAAAAACTGACCAAGCAATCAAATATTCTGTAGTTGTTACCACCACCAGTCTGTGAAACCAGCTTTTGTGTTTGAGCTCAGCTGAATTCCAAAGCGGCCCTAACATGAATATACCTTAAAAGGAAATAATTCTTGAGAGCATATTTCACATCAACTGAGTTCACACTAATTTCAAAATTTCTGAATATCTTTTCATTATAATGCAATTGTTTGAAATTACCTACTTCATTTGAACCATCAGGATGCAACTGAGGGCAAAGCATTCTCAGGATGACACAAGTGAGTCAATAAGTTTGAATTTCTGATTCTCATCTGTATAAAACAAATTAAGAGACCTTTGCTTTCTTCTGATTCTGGGACAGGTCATGACCTGATTCATTCTGGAATCAGGTCAACATAAGTTGTTGACCTTGTCTCCTAAACTAATTTATGAAAAGCATAAGAGTTTACCTAGAAGGCACAGAAGTTTCCCAGATATAAGGGATCATGGCTGGTACAGACAACCTGCCCCAACCAACCCTCCTTAAGCGTCACTACCCTTGACTGTACACTGTGCCAGCCACAAGGAATAATGTATTGCAGACACAGCTTCATTGACGTCCAGTGATTATCTGGAACGGAGGGACCCGTGTCTGGTCTGCTTTATCAAATCAGAACCAGAAACCCTAATCAAAGGTTTGCAAATGGTTTCAACAAGAATGGTTCCTCATTGTGAGAACACCTTTAAGCTTTTCTGATCAAGTTATCTATGGTTACTTCACTAATTCATCCCTGGAGAAGTGATCTAGATTTTCACCTGTCCACATCTATATCAGGCAAAGAAAAGCTGTATATCTTATGCATTTCTTTTCTTTTCATTTTCCATCTCTAGTTTGTTGCTCTGCTTCTTTTGTGACTAATGAGAACAGTATTGGTAACCTACATATCAATAAACTTTAATTAAAGTGCCAAAAAAATCAAGAGATGAGTTTTAAAAAGAAGAGACTTTTGCTTTCAGTTTTGGAGCTTTATACTGTGTCACAGAAAATTTTGAGAGCTTGCCACACAGAGATAGTTTGAACATGACAAACCTTTTCTTCATTTTGCAAGTAGTTGTAAGATAGTTCTCCTGGCAGCATAACACTGGAAATGAAGGAGGCAGCTAGCAAGCCAAGAGAGCACTAACAAATCTGACTTAGAGATAGAATCTTTACTGGTGACTTTTTTCCTACTTTTCTCTCATTCTTGTGCTCTGTAGTACAGCTGAACTTTTAGCCCTTTCCTATTGTGTTTCCCAAACACATACACTGTAGCATCTCTCGTATTTTAACATAGGGCATTCAGTGTTTCAATTAATAATAATTTCAATCTTTTTAGTTTTTTTATAAAACACATAAAAATATACTTTCCAGTATAGATATGTCTGTGTCTGTCCATATTTCTGTATCTATTCATTCACATATGTTTCCATAGGAACATATATTTCAGTAGAAAACATTTTGGTTAAAAGATTCTCAGATTACTCACCTATTCTGCCATACCCAGGACTAAATTTACCATTTCCATTACCCTGTGAACATTGCAGTATACTGCCTCCAATTGCCAGCATGAACGTATTTTGTAAGCAAGGCCACGCTACACTTGTGGACCAAATGGTGTATGCCAAATGATTATGCTGGCCTTGAGGCACTCTGAGTGTATAAACATTTACAGTACAGCAGATCTTTGGCCAAGTAGCCAAGTAATTGATTACAGGGATATGAATGTCACTGGATTTTATTTATAAAAATCCCATAACACTAGCTCTAGTTCATGCAGAACTAGCACTGGCAGGTTTTAAAAGTAGGATGCTCTTAGGTGAATTCAGGAGCAAGCAATCTTTGCAGTAAATCATGTAGAACAAATAGGAGCAAGTCTCACCCCAGCCACCATTTTTCCTGAATTCACAGCATCTGACAATTAGGCAAATGCATTACAAAAATACCCTGTCTTGTTATAGCATAAGGGAACATGAAGAGGACTTCTCCATAGGGAATATTTACAGGAAAAGCACAAAAACATTGAGGTATGTTAAAAATAATTTAAGAGAAAAAAAGATAAAACATATCAGAAATGTTTTAAAATAAAACTATTTAAATGTTAGCTTTAAATACAGATATTGAATAGAAAATGTCAGATGTTGGACAAAGGATATACTATTATAGGAAGTAAAATCACATAAGGGTACATACAAGTGTCCTTCACTGGAGCTGAATTTGCTGTCCTCATTACTTCTCAGATTAAATCTTTTTTCTTTCTTTCTTTCTTTTCTGCTTAGCCGGAAGAAAAGAATGTGTGAGTGCTCCCTAATTTGCTTCACTGCAGTCAGGCACAAATGGTAAACTCACCTTAAATGACTGATAGAGAAAAGTGAGCTGTAGGTTGGAGACAGTGACTTTAACCATTTCAATTGTTTGTAAAATTACTATCTGTCTAAAACCGATGCCTTTGCAGAGCTGGTGAAGAATGTACTATACTCCACAGCACTTGTCACAAATCTGCTCAGTCTACTTCTCTCAGAAGTACCAACTCATGATCTCTAAAAGTGGTCTCCATGCACTGTTCTCTACAGGCTATATGATTCCATATCCTCTTCTTTCTACATTCCTTGAATCTCTGCATTATGGGTCTATTTTAATTTTAAGCAACATCTCCATCAGAGATACAGGTTTCTGAGAGTAAGCAGAGGGAAATGTGAGCTTCGTCATGTTCAGCAGTACAGCAGTGGGGCAGGAAACTCATTCCAGAATTCTGAGTTCACCAGGTGACACCACCCCACTGGCTGTATCCAAACCCAGGTACACTCTGAGAGAAAATCAATGCATTGTTCAGAGTAAGTAAACAGTAAACAAACCCAGACTTGTATAGTTCTTGCTATATGTGTAAATGGCTGACAAAGAATACAGTGAAAAACTGAACAAAAACCAATTGCGTGTGTCAGTTTTGACTGCTCTGGTAACCTTCTTCTGATCAAAAGCACCCAGGAAGGATGAGATTCTGGGTTTAGTGTTCAAAAGCCGTTTTCTAGAACACCAATACTAAATATGTTACTGATACTAAACATTGCAATTGAAAATACAACACATTAATTCAACTTGTCCATGAGAAAATAATTTAAAAATATCTGTGGTATGTAATATCTATAGTACAATAGCACCTAGAATTACAATAAACAATGTTCAAGTACTCTGTGACTGTTAGGAACAATGTCAAGCTACTTCCTGGCAACTCAACAGACCTGAAGAATACAAAGGTGGTTTTGGGTTTGCTTTGCTTCCCTGGAGGTCCTGCCCTGAACAAAGGTTAGCCAGACTACATCCAAGGTCTCAGAACAGCTAATATATTTTCCTTTGTGCAGGATCTGTAATTGGAAAGCTTTTGGAGCAGCGGGAGGGCAACCATGCAGTTCTGAGAGACTAGCTAGTGCATTTCATCTGTCACACAAACAAGAAATAAATAACTTCCAATGGTAAGAAGCCAACAGCAGCATCTCTAGAATAGATATGGAACAGAACTGCTGTTGTTAGAAATGATAAAGCCCTATTGATCTGCTAGCCCAGCCATCTGCAAATTTAAGATTGTACTCTACAGGATGTCTGCTATTGTTTTTTGGTTTGTCTTTTTTTCTAGACTTGTTGCAAAAGACTATATATTGATGATCTCCCCACTTCCCTTGAGGTTTTCTTCCAATTTTCACTTATCTCCCTGTCAAGAGGAGGGGGAGAGAGGTGGATTGCTTGATATCCAGCCTAAATTTTGAGTTCCTTAGTCTGTATCTGGATGTCCCTTTAAATAATTTCTTGCAGAAAACATGATGTTTACCTCCCCCCCATACCCCAAGAAAGGTTTCCTTTTTACTTTTATTTACTAAGCTTTGGTATTGCCTCAGAAATCAGCCCTCCCCTGAATGATCATTCTGGTCAAATGACCAGCACTGGTCATTTTCTGGTTGCCCTTTCCAACTTGTTAGACTCTTTCTCTCCAAGCTCTGTGGGCAGCATAACTTCAGCAATCAGCTGTCCAGGATGACAGGCACAGAGAATAAGAGAAATCCAAGAGTGGAAGGTCCTAATTAATAGAAAAATAGGAGGAGCATGCAAATGCAGGGTGTCAGAGCTTAAAATGAAAATGGGGAAAAACATGTTGTTTTGGTTTTTTAGAACCTTTGTAATTGTTTCATGTCAGAAGCACCCAAGGCAAACCAGCTTTTAGTGGATTGATAAAGGACCAATGTGTCAGGTCTTATTTAGTGGAAGAACCCAGTTAATTATTATACAGAATTAGATGCCATTTAACATTGCTTATATTACTGATGACTCATTAATTTTGCTGGCTCTGATATAATTACAATTAATTTACCTCCTTAATCCTAATGCTCTAACCTGGCTTTGATTTAATCAGGCGATGTGGAGGTATCACAATCAAAGCAGCATTGAGGAGCTCACTGCTAAAAACAGATAATTACATCTTACAAAACATATCCTTCCTACCACTCATATGTCTTGAAACAGTGAATTCGAACAGTAAAAAAATTCTCAGTCAGAAAATCTCTGATGGTAAAGCCTGGTTAAAGTGCCGAGAAAAAATGAGGACACTACTCAAGAATCTTCTTTCCCTTCTCTCAGAATATGCAAGCTACTACTTATTTAGCTGCAATATATAGTTTTTTGGATAAACCTGAAGAACAAGTAATGCCATGCCATAAAGACAGGATAGGCGACAGATAGTAAAGCTGAACTGCCTATAACATCTGGAAGAATATATCAGTGCAAATGAAAATAACTCAATTCAAGTTTGCCTTGGTGAAAAGACAAAGCAAAAGCAAGTAATGATCCCCTTCTTTTGGGGATGCTGGTCTTTTGTACCCCTTACGTATCCCTAATTGCCAGCACCCCTTGGTCATTTAGCACTGTCGCAGCTTGGAGACAGCTGTTCCCTCTGTCTCAGCCCAGAAAGATTGGCTTTACAAGGGATCCTAAAGGTGAGAAGAGCCACACAGATCCCTCTGAGCCATTTCTACACTTGTTAGAGACGGTCCTTTGCTGTTGGTTTGTTCTCTGGTGCAAGGGAGCCAAATCAGTTTTGAGGAATCAGTCTTGGTCTTGAGGTGCTTTCTGAAAAACTGGATGTAAGGCAGGCCTGGACCCATAGCATGTAATGTTGCTGTACATTTCCTTACCTCCTTACCTTGCTTCCCGATTTCCCACTGGGCTGTATTAACTGTCCCCAGACCCTTACAGTATGATGGGGTCTCTGCCTTATTTTCTCCTGTTAATACTCTCTTTTTATACTCCTGTTTTGCATGGGTCTGAGAAGTTTCCTCTTTGTTATATTTCTACACTGCTAAACTACAAATCCATAGATCATTAAGCTAATTTAAGTAATTCTTGGGGAAGTATTTTAGCTGTTCGTTCACTTTTTATCATATAACTTACATATGCTCCACTAAGAAAAGATTCTTTGCTGCTGCTGAATTGAAAGGCACAGAAAGTGTCTTTCTCTCTCTTCCCCTCCTTGGAGGCCAGCCTCGCAAAAAAGCAAGTGACTTCAGCTGAAGAAAGACTACCAGAGCAGAACGCACAAAGGGGCAATGTGAACCTGCTTATTCCTTTGCAAACAGCACATCTTCTTTCAGTCCAAAATAGCATACATTAGTGAGGCTATCATAACACTGGAAGTTAGACATTTCACAGGCTGGAATGCCAGAAAGTGTTCAGTTTCCAACTCAGGGAATTTAATTTCAGTTACCTTGGTTATGTTGCTTTGCAACCATCAAACTGCTCTTATTTCCTATAACCATGCTGCTGTAAGCTAGAGTACAGTTACAAAACACTGTTACCGTTACTGATAGCAACCAAAGGAACTGCCATAACTTACTGTCTTGTGTTCTGTTAAATAAAAGCAGGACAATTTAATGAGAAATGACATTAGCTGCCACTTATGGTTGCCTGCTATGATATATTCTACTACCTGCAGGGCCAAATTTGTGAGCTGATGTGAAAGATTATCTTTAAAGGATATACATTTTCCCGTCTCTCTTTTTGTTAATTCTTAGTGTACAACCCTTGCCCAGATGTAATGGAGAGAAGGTGATCAGGACTTGCCCCTCATCCCCCACCCCTCGATTCATACATATAATTGCATTCAGGCTCCTGCACACTCAAGTCATCCCAGTTCAGTACAGCACTGAATCTTATCAAATATATGCTTAAGTCCCTGAGAGTTAAGCATACATTTGCATGTTTTGCTGAAAAGAGATTGCTAAAGGATGCAGGCTGCTAAAGCACAGCGTCAGAGAGCAGCCTGCATCCCCTTCTGTGTACAGATTGCGTCCAAGTTGTTGCAAGCACTTTCATTAGTCAGTCTCTAAGACAAGCTTGACTCTATCAAGTGTCACATTTTGCACAGAGGAGAAAGAAGAGGGGGTAGTTTTGAGAGGGAAGGAGAGCTGTCCCTTCCTTATATATGAAAGCATCTACCCAACAGCTGAAAGAACTCCAGATGTGTTGTTTTGAAATGCCTTCTTTCTCTACAGCAGGCATGCTCTGGAGGAGATAATGGCTGCCATCCCATCAAGAGCACTGTTATATGAACCTCTTTCAGTTATTTGAAATATGGACTTCACTCAGAGGATTCTAGGAATAGCTGCTCCATCTGTTCTGGAGTGATAGAAAGCTGTCATAGGAGACATCATTAGAGTCTGGTAAAATCAGCAGCTGCACTAAAGATCGCACATAAACTCCTTAATGGTTTGTACCATTCAGTCAGGAGTCAAGGATAAGTAAAATGTGGTCTATGACTATAAGGCAGTTTGTATTTCATGCATCAAGGCTGTGCTTGAATTTGGCAGACAGAATAAGAAAGACCCTAAACAGATCCTTTTATCAAGCGTCTAAGCAGTTACTTGATCTAAGAGGTTTGTATACCTGCAACCAGCAATGTAAATGTCTGAGACAAATTACAAGGCAGCAGTAGTGTTACAGTGAAGGATGAAAGTGCACACAGAAAGGCAAACAAGCAAAGCATTACAACAGCCACTTAATGGCAAACACATTTATTAACATCAAGTGCGACGTTTGTAGGTTTTCCCTGCCACAAGCAGCTGCAGATGCCAGCTACTTAAAAAGATGAAAGAAACAGTGCAGCGACTAAAATAGAGGGATTTTTTTTTTCTTTTTTTCTTTTTTTTTTCCCCCCCAGCATAGTCTGCCTGCATTCTTGGCAGTGGAAAGAGGCTCTTAGCTCTGTCTTCGAAGAAACAAAAGCCATGCTGGCACACAGCAAGCAACTTGATTTCACCAGGCCTCCTGGGAAGACTGTACAGGAGTGCGGCTCTGTGTCTGGCAGTTGCATCCTTGAATAAAAAGAGGAGGAGCAAAAGGGCAGGCAGGAAGGAGCACTCAAGGTCTCCATACCATACATGAGAAGCTTTTACACACAATCAGACATCCTTGCCCCAAAGTATTCAATAAAAGAAGTGCTCAAGGTGAACCACTATACTTACTGCACACCACAGCAGCACATTTCACAGGCTACTGTTATTACGTTAGAAATGTTTCTCAAAGGTTTTATTGCCACCCATAGATTGTAAGTGTTGTTTTTTTAAGTATAGGAAAAATAATGAAGTAACAGAACTAAATAAAAATTTGAAAATCCAACACACTTTGTAAAGTAAAATTAGCATTCTTTGCTTTTACTCATGAGAAATATGCAGCCAAAACGCCAGTGGGGAATGGTCCTATTTCAGTAGAGTACGTCAGTTTATTTCACTTAAAGGGATTGACCCAAAATAGGTATTTTATCATGCCAGTGGTATGACATGGAGAGAAAACAGCTACAGAAATGAATGCATGACTCAATGGAAATTCAGACAGAGATAAAGATACTCATATTTGTTCTGGATTAGCTCTGAAATCGGAGAGTGCGAGGCAAATTTTTCATATCTATGGTACTGATTTGCGTCAAGACCTTGATCTGGGTAAGTAAGGTACAAGCAAAAGCTCGCTCATTTCAGAATCTTAAAAATATTATTAAGTTCAGTGGAGACAGGACACTTTTCTTAAAAGGTAAAGAGAGACAAAGATTTTCTGTGTGTCAAAGTCCTAGAAAAGTTCTAGGCAAATTAGAAAAAGAGGGGGAAATTACTATTGCTGTGATAATACTGGTGTCTGAGCACATTTCCAGGACTGGTCTTTTCATTTAACTCTAGTGTATTTAGACTCATGCAGAGAATTAAATTAATCATTATACAATGGAAATTAGGAAAAAATTTCCTTAAGGGCATATTGACATTTTCTCTCTCTTGTTCATTGGCATAGATGTAAATAGGAGCTGCAAAAGAGCGAGAATCTCTTCTCTTTCCTATTTTGCATTCGTAAATCACAGTAGGGTTTAATCTGACATCCCTGTTCTTCCAGCAGGGAAGAATGAGGGAGGGCATGCACTCCCTGAAAGTAAATCTCTGGCAGTACAGCAAAAGGAAAAGCAGTGTCCAGTTCTCTAAGCAAGATGGTGTTCCTAATAATAACAAACATCTGGTTATCTAAAACCACTGCCGGAGAGAGTTTATTTTAATTATGAGAAGTACCTAGTGGACCAGATTAATTCTTCTTCCTACTCTGAATACTTTTTTTTAATCATAAATAATTTCACTGACTTCAAAAGGACTCCTGGCATAAGAAAGATTGTTGTGGGTGTAAATTTTACAGAGTCTTTAAAACAAAACAAACCCAGAGAAACAACAAACCAAAAAACTAACCCTTACTCATGACCTGTTAGTTTTATGCAAAATCCTTGCTAGTTAGGAATTGTTTTCTGTGTCGAACAGAATTTGCTGCTCGTTCAATATTGCAAATGTTACAGTGAGTTTATTATAATTATGTAACTCAAAACTGACTGTTGGACTGTCTGCAATTGTCACCTCATATCTTTGTTGGCTGATCACCTCAGGTTAATTTGTTAAGTAGCTTATTCTCAGAAGTATCAAATACTCCTATCTGGTTATCCACCTTACATCTTAGTAATGTTTCCTTATTCATCCTTAGCCCAGTTGATCTGAATAGTGGGGATCTCGAGCCACTTAACCTCTTTTAAACTTGTTTCTCTTAGAGTTTGTGTGCAGTATCTTATTGCAGCATCTTACTGCAGCTTCTGTGTCAATAATGGTACACTCTCTTGTCCCTCTTGACAAGCCATGCACAACATACTCTACGGCTCTGAAGACAGTCTCACTCTTACAGACACAAACTAAATAACCATCTTTCTATTTCAAATATAGGCTCCATAGCAATCGGCATATTTATTTATAATCAACTTTTAAAATGGCATCATCCAGAGGTGCTTAACCACATTACTTAATTTTCAGTTTTTATTGCTATCGATTTCTAATATTCTCTCTAAGATATAGGACATCACTCAATAAAGCATTTTATTTACATAATATATTACTCTGCCAGCCAAAAAGCTGGGAAATTGTAGTAATACATTTGTAAATTTAGGATTATAGCTCTTTCATAGTTGAGTTGATATGGCTATTTACTGACATGATGCATAAGTATACACATGGCATTTTTCAAGAAATCTCTGAAATAAAAATGAACATGAGGTACTAGGAAAATCAACAGGGAAAAAACCCACTAAAATATTTTTCTTTAAGGCAGACACTAGCTCTATGTCTGAGTACCTTTTATGTTCTATTCAGACCAGAGACTTTCTAAGGTTCACTGTTTTGGATGGAGAATGTTAGTTCTTGATGTCTTGCAACAGAAATAAATAGAAGATACACCTGGGAAACTGAGGAAATGGGAAATATTATAGTTCAGTTTAGTTATTAGTTACAGGATGGAAAGAGCTGTGGATTTACCCAGTGAGGAAAGAAGAAACCAGAAAGAACACAGAATGCTTTTAGATATTTATCAGTTTAAACCCTGATAAAAGTGTGAAAAAAAGTTGCTATGAAAAGCTTTCTGTACAAAGTTTTGAGCTTACTTTGTCTGAGATGTGTTTGAAGTGGACCTCACAAGTGGTACACAGGGTTTTCAGCTCCAGCAATTCCAACATCTGATACTAAGCAGTTACATGGGAACTTCATTTTTCACTGAAATTTGAACAGATTTCTACCTCTCTTTGCAAGGAAAGAAATCAAGAATGTGGATTGAGTATTCAAACTTAAGAGCTCAAAGTAGTAAAATCACATGAAAACATAATTAACGTTAACAGTCTTATGATCATATTCTAAAAAACGCACACAAATTTTAGTACACCGGACACATATTTTTTGAAAGCCTGGTTTTGTCAAAACAGAACTGTTTTAAGTCAACTGTAGAAGAATAATTTGCTTACTTATTACAACGATAATCAGAAGGTCTGTTTCCTTGCTTTTGAATAAAATTATTATTTTCCAAAAAGCAGCTCAGTTCAATGATTTTAAGACATTTGTGAATTCATTACTCACAAGTCCTTGAGAACTCAAGAATTTGTAAAAAAAAAAAAGTATAAACTTGATATAAAATATGTACATTGACACAATAAACATTTAAATAGCCATTAAGAGTGTGCATTTAAGTCAGATCCATCCTGACTTCAGTGTTGAATGCATGATTTCTGCATTCCTATTTTAGGCAGATTGAAAGTTTTATTTTGAACAAAGTTAGAAAGTCCAAATCAGAAAAGTCAGTTACTCATCTACAATTTATCAAAAGTAATGTAAATTCCCTTTGGTTAAGAAAAATGTGATAAGATATACTAACCTCTTAAAAGAAGGACAACACAAATTTCATAGGAATTGCTTGTTCACATAACTGAAAAGAAGAGTTGAGCAAAAAAATACCCTTACCTGTAGGGACTAAGCTGTATTTAAATACATTTGCTTTTGAATTCAGTTTTGTGAGAATTTCAGACAAGTTTCTTAGGTTTAAATAGGGTGACAATAATGAATGAAGTTAACATTATTTTCACAGAAAATGAAATTTGAACTAGCCAATGTGGAAACCCAGTCCTACAGTTAACTATATTCAATCTGGGGACTGTGTATGCAGTCAAAACCACTTGAACTGCAAATATAAACAATGAATAGCAAATACTCAAAAGACCACTGACAGAAAACAATTTGTCAGCAATTCACTGCCTGCAATATATTAACAACAAACATTTACTGAGTAATTGTAATCAACAAATCTGTTGAAACACATCCAGTTGAGAGAAAATTTATCAACAGGAAAAAAAACCCCAAACAAACAAAAAACCCCAACAGATAAACATATGAGAAAAGTCTTTATAGTTCTTTCATTAAGCTTCATGTCCCAATATCACAAACTTGAAATTCAGAGTTGCCACTGACCATCCTGCCTCCACTGTGCTTACACTAATTCTAATGCTATTTACAACATTGCTAGCTAAATTATTTCCATACAGCTAAATCTGTGTCTTCAGATTAAGTCTGTACTATAAGATTATTACAGCGAATACTTGCTTTATTTATTTATTCTCAAACTATATATGTCCTTTAAAAGAGTAGTTGGGTCAGGTGAAATACTGGAAAGGGAGACTGCTCTCTTCCTGGAAAAGAGCAGAGACTGCTCAAGCTTGGAAAGCTAAACCAGCCTGTGAGAGGTAGCAGGGGAAGAGAACCAGAGGATCATTACAAGGAACAGGGGTACTGATGCTCACAAGCAGAAGTAGAGAGTTTGCTGGGAGTCCCGGGGAGCTCATCATAACACACTAAAAACCAGCAACTTTCAGTGGAATAGGACAATCTGTTGCAATTCAGAAAGTCACCACTGTGTACCTACAGAAGTATTTTAGTAGCTCAAAAGTACAACTTTTTAAAGCAAATTTCCTGATTTTCCACACTTAGCATGCATTGATTCACATCATAAAGCTGCTTTGCAACAAGCAAGTTTAATTCCTTTTAGATTAAATTAAACTGGAAAATGTTTTCCAGGACTACCCCTCATGTGCTCTGGCAGCTAGTGGGCATTCAGTCCATAGGACTAGACTAGAGCTAGACCAAAATAACTCCCTGAAATGTGTGTGGGTGGACATCACTGCCTCAGCATCCAATGTTTTGCTCTACAAAACCACTCCCACTGGTCTACAGTAACTGTAAACATGGACATAGTTTAAGACAGCTGAAACCAAGCTAGAAGTAAGGATACATATAAACACACAGTAGGCAGGATGATTGGTTTATGAACCCTGTATTCTGTTTTACCTATCCATTTCAAGATTTTCCTAGTATCCTCTTTTAATGTACAATAAAATTTGGCCTTGTTGAATTGAAAAGCCTTTTGATCTATGTGGCATGCTTACACAAGGAAAAGGCATAGGCATGTTCATTTCAAGGTTCTTTGACCATCATGTGGACATCTGAATGTCATTCTTTCAATGCAGTTGATAACTCCTAGAAATGCTGTCCTACACAAACATCAGTAACAATAATTGTTTTTGGTACAGCATTCTAACTCTTTTGTCATGGTATATGTGCTTGCATCTATCTATTTATAGATGTAGTCCTGCTCATATGCATATACTAATAGGTGACAAGCAGGCTCGTCTGGTCCATCACTCCTAAGGTATTACCAGAATTCCAGCTGTGTACAGTAAGCTGCATGCCATAAGGAAAGAATATGAGATTAAAATCTTACTAACATATTAAAGAATGTAACAAATTCCTATAGACTTAATAAATACATTGCTGTACCCAGAAGTAGCATTATTTTACTTCTGAAATAGGGAATATTTACATAGAAGAGAATAGGTATATTTGGAAACAAGCAAGGAGTGTGAATAAAACTAAAGAAATCAGAGAAGACTTGGTATAAAAAAGCCAATTACACAGACTCTTGAACTGAAATCTTTAATAATGCATAAAGTATTATGCAGCACACAGACATGCAGCAGAGCTAATGCTTGCAAATGAGCAAGTCTGTGATATGTAAAAATTTTCCCAAAGCAAGGATAACACAAAAAATATGGTATCTAAAAAAATCTGTCCAAAACTCACTCAGAGTTCCGTGACCCGTTTTCTGATCATGGCTCAACTTTCTGGTGATGTTAAAAATCTATTACATATAATTTCTTGCCTCATGAAATGTTTTAAAGCTAAAATTATATTTATAAATATACCATGAAAGAGTATTTATAAAATACTACTTAGTATGTTTGGGCAGAAAAATTAGTTCTAGCAAAACCAAAATCCTATCCTCTACAATTCTAATTTTTTTTCCACACAATACATCGCATTTGAAAAAAATGAAGTTTGAATCAGATGAAATGCATATTTGATTAATTTAAAGATATTTAACTGTACTTTCAAGAATCCTAAAGTTTTGAAACACTTTGGGAAATTTATCCAACTTTTAATAATGAAAATATGATTTTAAGTCACATTTTCTCACCTGTAATCTTGTCTTCGGCAATTTATTATTTTTCATATAAACCTATATTTGGTTAGAAAATGTATCTTTAAATAGAATATTCTATATTTATTAAGTCAAGGCATAATAATTTTGTGACTAGTTTCATATCTCACTTCAGGTCACACAATACAAAGGTTGTCCTCCTTTTACATTTTTTACCTTTTGCTTTATTCATGAACACAGAAGTGAGATATTATAGGACCAGACCTGTTGGTCAAATTTCCATTAGCAACTGAAAGCAATCATGGCACAGTTAAATGTCGCTGTATGCAGAAAAAAAATTAAAAATCTGTTACTCCATTTACAGATCAGGCTGAAATAATCTTTGTTTTGCAATACAGTTTGAAAGAATGCCTACCTTAACTAAGCAAAAATGGTAAAAAAATCTAATGTTTCTTACCACACCAGTTTTGCACTGTTTGGGAAACATTCCATGAATTATGTTATGCTTCCCAGATGTACTGTTATTCCATAATTTTTTCATGGGAATCATTTTAATCTGATGCTTGCATGCCAAAAATACAGGAGAGATTATTATTTTAAAATGTGCACCACACTTGTTATTTAATGACAGAAAAAACTGGCAAAGTTTTGGCTCATCTGAAAAAAATCATTAATGTCACTGCCTGAGATAGCACCAACTTCAATTATCCAGTAACTGCAATTCAATTAAATCAAATACTAGCACCATTAAAATAATCAGTCCACAGAAAATAAGCCAAACAGCCAGCTACCTATAAAGTCTGACACCTAGGATGCATCCTCAATCCTTTTCCAAAGCTGTAACAGACTGATGCATAACCAGTCTGAAAATTCAGGCCACTTGGTACCAATGGGGCAGTCAGCTACAGAGGTTCAGATCCCTCACAAAAAATATCCTTACAGCTATCCCCTCTTACACCTGCTCTTAACAAAGATGATCCTACTCAAACATCGGTGGCGACTGCAGCTATGACTGCAAGGCACTGGAAAAGAAAGAATTCCTTTTGTAAGAAGAATTCCAGTCTCTTAGGGCTTTTAAAATCACAATCAAACCTCCAATCACAAGTTTTAAAATAATCAGTTTAAAGATTACCTTTATTGGTAAAGTTCAACATGCTCTAACATCATATGCTGGAGTTTTTGTCTCACCAAAACAAGCACCACAAAATCTCGAGATGAAGGGCAGGAACAGTGATGGCAACTGGTAGCACCCATACCAAACCCATTGTCCGAGTCCTTAGTCTACTATGAGTCTTACCAACTTGATCTGCTCCTTAAATGGAACAAATAAATAAAAATATATACTCTCTCAGTCACAGGGTATTCTGTTTGGGATTTCTGAAACCCCTTTCTCCAGCCTTCCCTCATTACCTCAGCCTTCCCCAGTTAGTTCCTACCAATGCATATCCTAACTGCATGAATACTTGGTTCTGACTGATATTACGTACCCACTTTCTCCTTTTGTTTAGGGACTGAAAATCAAGCTATGTCTAAATTTTAAACAACCTTCATTGAAATACATAGTCTAGCTGTAGTTATCACCCTCACAAATACCAAATATTTTCACTTATGAAAGTAATTTCCCTTTACTTGGGAGGGACTGCCAGCACACTTCCTTAGGACATTTGGATTCAGAAGCTCAGGACTATACCATTACTCCGCTAAGCAGCTTTGCAAAACTTAACCTTACAGCACCTCAGTTGACCTATTTGTTAAGTGGTTGAAATGAAAGTGTCATTTACACAGCAGTTCAAGATCTTAGACTGAAAGTGCCATATAACATTGTCCATTCTTTATTTTTATTTCCTGTAAATAGTTATTTCTTATTCTTAATCTTATATTTTAATCTTATTCAAAAAATCTCACATTAAGATGTCAAAAAGCATCCAGGTTAGCTACAACATGTACCATCTCAAAAACATACACAGAAAGGAATGAACATTTTTATAGCCTGTGATAAGTGTCTCCATTATGTTCAAATACATCAGGGTATTTCTGTGTTGTTTTTTGTTGTTTTGTTTTGTTTTGTTTTGTTTTTGGTGGGGGGTAAGGGTGGGATTTTTGTCACCATCTCTCACTACAATCTCATAGATAACACCTAAAAATACAGCGGAAGAATTAGAAAAGCCACTACAGAGAGAAATAATGAAGACAAAAAATAATTTTGGAGTACAAAATATATAAAAGTCACAAAAAAAAAATGTTCAGAAAGAATTGAGGTTTTGGGGAGGAGAGTAAGAAAAATAAAAAGATGTGGCAGGAAAAGAAAGAATATAAGAGAGGAGGCTAAGTGAAATGACACAAAGAATTTAAGAATTGTGGAGGGTATGAAAAGCCATAATAAAAAAATCCACCGTCAAGTCAAGACACGTAGCAGAGATGTAACTGTTCTTATCTGCACTTGAGGGCATGAAATAATTCCTTTTTTAATTTTGCCTTTTTAATCCTGTCAATTGTAGCTGTCACCATGGATGTAATAGCTAGTATCCCAATCACAGTATCAAAGACTCTTCACTGACACTCCTTGAAATAGCATTAATATCTGCTCACTGAGGGTAGTGCAGTTAATGTTCTCGTGCAATGTTGTAGCTCCCCTTTAGTCAGGTATCAAGCTGCTATTTCACGCTCTGCTTGTAAAATTATTAACAGCTGGCCTAACATTAGATCAACAGGAGTACAGTTTGCTAGAACAAGACAGTGCTTAATAAGACCATTTCCTACTCTATCAAGTTATTATTGCTTTTATATTTCCAAATATCAGAAATGGCCTTTGAGCCCAAAGCTGGATCTAACTTTTCAAGACCAACAGGCCTGAACCAAGATGTCAGACTTCGATTTTGGGGAAAGCTGAATTTAAAATCCAAACTCAGATCCGCAAATATTCTCTGCAAATAACAGGCTCAGTAAAATCCAGAAATAATTCTTGCTCCTAGCAGCTTTTATGTTCTGCGTTAAGAAACCTTGAAGTGAATGACAATAAAATAAGAATATTTCCAACAAAATGTTTTCCCATTGGTGATTTCAAATCTTTCCCACTCCCCACTTCTCCAAGCGTATGTGTCTTTAGGTACAGTGGTTCCAGGCAGCACTGTATGCTACTAGCAGCTCAGAACCTTTCAGAGTGGAAAATCAAGAAGGTTCAACACACAGCTTCAAACCTGCCTTGAACAGAGTTACTAAATTCCAAAACAGCATGTTTGTGTGGTCTGCCTTCCCAACACAGAGAAAACTCGTAAGACAGCAGTTCTGGATCACAACTGGGTCTCACTAGGGAGTGAGTAAATCCAGTAACAATAACATAGTCCATAGCTCACCATGTTCTTAGGTGGCTGCACATGTCTGGTTCCACTGGTTCCTGTGCCAGTTAAATAGATTCTGCTATTCAAAAATGAAATAATGACCTTAATCAATAGCAATAGGCTAATGCTGTCAATACAGTGTGCTTAGAGGCAAAGTACACTATGATACTATGGCAGTTGTCACATTATACCTGGGGATACCTACTAACTCCATGTTAGACCACATTGATCCCTGATGTAACTCAAGAAATTAAATTACTGGCTGTACCTAGGATTTTCATTTCAGAAGATCCTTGACATTGATATGTTTCAATAATAGAAATGTAACATCAGAAATAAGAAAGTGGGTATGTATCATCCTGACTCTTTCTGACTCACTGGCAGTAATAGTCTAGCAGAGGTTTATATTATTCTAGGAACTTGACTATTTCACAGAATTACAGAATCATGGAATGGTTTGGGTTGGAAGGGACCTTTAAAGGTCATCTAGTCCAACCTACCTGCAGTGAGCAGGGACACCTTCCACTAGATTAGATTGCTCAGAGTCCAGTCCAGCCTAACATTGAATATCTCCAGGGATGGCACTTCTACCACCTCTCTGGGCAACCTGTTCCAGCGTTTCACCACCCTCATTGTAAACAATTTCTGCCTTACATCTAGTCTAAATCTACTATCTTTTAGTTTAAAACCATTACCCCTTGTCCTATTGCAACAAACCCTGCTAAAATGTCTGTCCCCATTCTTCTTATAGACTCCCTGTAAGTATTGAAAAGCTGCAATAAGGTCTACCTGGAGCCTTCTCTTCTCCAGGCTGAACCCCTCTCTCAGCCTTTCTTCATAGGGGAGGTGTTCCATCACTCTGATAATTTTTGTGCCCCTTCTCTGAACCTGCTCCAACAGGTCCACGTCTTTCCTGTGTTGAGGGCTCCAGAGTGGGACGCAGCATTGCAGGTGGGATCTCACCAGAGCTGAGTAGAAGGGGACAATCACCTCCCTCGACTGGCTGGCCACGCTTCTCTTGATACAGCCCAGGATACGGTTGACCTTCTGGGCTGCAAGCGCACATTGCTAGCTTATGGCCAGCTTTTCATCTACCAGTACTCCAAAGTCCTTGTCCTCAGGGTTGCTCTCAATCCCTTCCCCCCCCAAGCCTGTATTGATACTGAGGGTTTGCCCTGACCCAGGTGGAGGACCTTGCACTTGGCCTTGTTAAACCTCATGAGGTTCACCTAGGCACACTTCTCAGGCTTGTCCAGGTCCCTCTGAATAGCATCCCATCCCTCAAGCACAGTCAACTGCACCACTCAGTTTGGTGTCATCAGCAAACTTACTGAGGGTTCACTCAATCCTACTACGTCATTGATGAATATATTAAACAGCACTGGTCCCAGTACAGACCCCTGAGGGACTGAATCGGTATTTCTACAGTAAGTTTTCTCAGAAATGCAGTCACTTCGTTTCCCCCTCACACTTGCTCTTCCATATTTCCCCATGAAATAAACCAGCCACAGTGGTTATACTTATGCAGTTGCCTGTAGCGAAATAATCTGGGTTAAAATAACAGTAACAATCATAGGTTTTTTAACCACAATACAGTAAATTGTCTCTTATCTCTCAGCCAGTGGGTGAGTACTGTGGAGATACAGTAAAAGTAATGTTGCAGTGGTTCTGTGCACTGCTGAAGTAGATTCAAAATGGCAAGATAATGATATATTGCTTTTAATGTCATTTTCAACTTTATTGTTGCAAAGGCTATCCAAATCAGGTGACAGGTATTTCCTATGAAAACAACTGAAATGTAGGAGTTCTGTAAGCAAACAAAAATGGACTGATATTTAAATGTCAAGTCTCTAAATATTTATAGCCTGGTTATAGAGCAGGTTAACACAGGGATAGAAACATAATATGTTAATAACAACCTCTGAAAAGCAAATTATGGATATTCACCTCTTGTGTTTGAACCATTGTAAGGTGGAGAAAAAAAAAAGGAAAAAACTCCAAAACCTACCAATTATGCATAATTGGGCTCTAAAGTCAAATGCTAAAATTTAGTATTCTGAACTACGTATAGGTCTTTGTGATGTGAGTTGCAGTGACGGTTCAGCCCTTTAGCCACTTCTATCAGAAGAGTAGTTATATTTGTTCAAAGCTAAATGGCATGAATGAAATGTATTGTGCAGGCTTTAGTATTCACCTCATGCAGTCAAAATCAATCTGCATTAAAAAGACCATTCTTTTATTCTAACAGTACTTAATTATTTTGGCATGTTTATTTCTCCTGGAACAACAACCAGAGATGCATTGTTTTTTACTTAAAAATAATCATTTGATAATAAAGTGTTACATTTTCCACCCAAAATTTATTTTGCTCTTACATTTAGAGCTAAGATTCTGTGAAAACTATTCTAGGGGTTAAAAAGGATCTTAATTCTGGAAGTTATTGTTTTGTCTTTACTCTTATGTTTCCTTGAAATGAGCAGTGTAGGAATTACTAAAATATCACTAGAAAATCCTTTTGGAAGGAAGGCAGGAGAAGGAAGCACAGAAGCAGAAGCCCAGGAGATCTGTGTTAAGATTACACTTCACACATAGATATCTTGTGATGCAAATACAATTTTCACTGACTTCATATGAGTTGTAGACAATGAATATCTTATGAGGCACAAGCAATTCTTCAGAGCTGAAAATGCACCTTCTGCAAACATTTCTTGCTACCGGAGCATCTAAGGTTCCTGAACACATTGAAATGTAACAGGAAGTAAAAAACAGCTGCACCACCTGGCTTGCAGCCAGTCAGTATTGGTCAGTTGCACTGGGAGCTGGTAGTCTGAACTGGAAGTGTACCTAATCAACCAGCTCCAGCAGGGACAGGCAGCGCTGACTGATCAGCAGTGGCTTGTGGGCTGCCACAACACTTGGTCTGCAATTTCCTTCCCTTCATGTGGCTAACTGCCTGGGTCCCATGCTTGTACTGGTGGAGAGTGAGAAGGCCATGGGCTAGAATAAGAGAGGAAAATGAGAGAAAAATGAATACATAAAGACCAGCAGGAAAATGTGGGTGTATGTGAGAGATAACCAAAGGCTAAAAGGGAATGAGAACATGGTGGGAAGTATCAGACCAGCAAAGAAGGAAAGTTCAAATCTGAGTTATGAGAATCACAGAATCACAGAATAGTAGGGGTTGGAAGTTACCTCTGGATATCATCTAGTCCAACCTCCCTGCCAAAGCAGGTTCCCTA
>NW_010305858.1:43692-70470 GCF_000700745.2 Antrostomus carolinensis
CTACACCAGGTTGCACAGGAAAACATCCAGGCAGGTTTTGAACATCTCCAGAGATGGAGATTCCACAACCTCTCTGGGCAACCTGTTCCAGTGCTCCGTCACCCTTACAGTAAAAAAAATTTTCCTTAAATTTGTATGGATCTTCCGGTGTTCCAGTTTTTGCCCATTGCCCCTTGTCCTGTCATGAGCCACCTAAATGTAAGAGAGTGACACAGAATATAAGCCTGATTCTTCTGCTGAAAATGCCTTACAATACAATGGTAGTTTGATGCAATTTAAACCGACATTATTGTTACAGATTTTCTGATGGTTACTTCATCCATTAAGAAATGAAATAGGGCCTTTCTATACAAAGAATTAATTTATTTAGATGCATTCATTATTGAGTTGTAAACCTGTAGTAATTACTATGTAAAATCTCCAAAAACACCAATCAAATATTTTAAAAATTTTTGTGGCTCTTCGGCATAGTGCATCATGTATTGATGGTTTGAGGATGTGAAATTGTGACCACCCCTCATAGATAAAATGAACTACCACCTTGGTTAATGCTGTTACATTACCACCCTCATGCCTTTGTGCTTACTCCACGTCAACATACAAAAAAGACAGAGGATATGAAAATCTAAAAACTACAAAATCTCATGTAACAATTCAGTAATTAGTAAGTTCACGGACAATTATGTAAGAGAAAATGAAATCACATGATGTGCTGAGGTCAAGCAGGTGTATAGAAAAGAGTAATTTTATACCTCAACATAAGTGGTCTGCTTTAAAATGTCACCAATTGCCTTTAAAATGTAAAAGATTAATATGGAATGACCTATACACTCATATCTACTTAAAGGATGTAATCCAAATTGGTTCACTGGATAGTAGGTAACTCCAAGTGGACCTCAGTTCCATTACATTTTCAGTATATATTAGCAGTAGGATAAAATAGATTACAAATTTACTGCTTGTATGAAATATTTGTCTAGCTAAATGATAAAGGGAAAGATAAAACATGGCACTCAGAAGCAAGTTAAAGAAGTATATAGGGAGAGACAAAATCTATACTAAATTCATTTGGAAAATAGTATTATACAGTCATGTCATTATTATTTCTGTCATTGTGATTTCATTAAGAATTTCATAAAACTTCATTAAAATTTGGTGTGTGCTGAGAGTTTTTCTGTAGAACCCTAAATGGACAAAGTACATATGACCATCAGTCTGAATAAGCACTTTCTGCTTGGGAAGCGTAAAGCTGAGTGTATGCTTATGTGGCCAGTGCGATTAGAGCAATTTCTTTTGTGGTCAAGTACTTTTTTATAATAGAAGTAGTAGTCAGTTCAGTTCTAACATCATTACCTTTTTGAAAGTGCCTTGAATTCAAAATTTCCTTAATTGCTTACCAAGGTACAGAACTTGGATATCAAGGGACTGATATCTTACACATGTTACAGAACCATGAGAAGTGCTAATAAAAAAAAATCAAGGAATAAAGTGTAAAATAAAGTGTCATAAACTTTTGTGAATCACTGCGATTTGGGAGGTGCACAAGTTAATCTGACAAGAAACATCATCTGACAGTGAATGAATTTGCAATCATTTAGTAATTTGTAATGCACATTTCAAATTGATTGACATAACTCCTAGCCAAGAAACTCAATCACTTGCTGAATTTAGTAGTATGGTAATTTTTTTTTTTTTAATATGATTTTTTTTTTTTTAAATGGCTTGGGAATGCATTAAATATGATTTTTTTTTTTTTTAAATGGCTTGGGAATGCATAGGTAGATACAGACTTCCTTTGAAAGAAGAAAAACTTCAAGAGAGGTATAAACAAGTATTGAAAACTTGTTTGAAAACAGAAAATTAAAAATCTAAGGATTTAGCTATATAGCAGATTAAAGACTTTCAGATTTTGAGACCCTGCTCTGGAGAACAAAGAAAGCCTCTAGATAGTGTGAATTGTACCGTCTTAATTCTGAGAGATAGTAAAATTTGATATCTACACACAACTACAGTTGTGCTGAAAGTAGGATACCTGCTTTCCTTATAACATTATTTCTGTTTCATTCATATTTAGTAAAGCTTTTCCACTGGGGCTAGCATTCCTAATTTTGCAAAAACCACTGTGGAAACCTTATGAGGTCAGTATCTGTAGTTCACCTCTTCTCCAGAATATATGTTGATACCAATATGCTGCACAACAAATTCAGAACTGATTGAGAAAGGCATTAACAATCTGCTCTGTCACAAAAATTACTTCTGTTTTTTGTACACATCTACCACTCACTTTCAGCTATGCCTAACACGGCAGAGCTTTAAGATGTGTGAGTTGTTTGTGCAGGCTGAGTTCAGTAAGAGCTCAGGAGCTGCACTAAAATCTTGCATCTCTCTACCCCCTGTCTCCCTGCTGCTGCTTCATGTTCTGCACTTTTCTCCATTCCCAGAGTTTGGCAACCCCTGCAGAGCTCATTTCTAGCTTTTCTATAGAAGGCAGAAATCATTGTTATATCAACGTTCAAAGTTGCCTTAGAGGAACAGAATAGTGCTAGTTGCAGGTATAGATTATTCTGAAAGCCGTTCAGTGGGTGTCATCAGTTTTAAATTTTTATGGCTTCTTCCAGACCAGGAATGATTTAGGGTTCACTGATCAGATAATAAAAGTTGTCTGTGTCACAAATTTCCCATACTTTCACTAAAAAAAAAACCAAAACACCACACAAAAAACCCCACTCAAACAAAATCAAACAAAAAAAAAATTCAATGAGGCACACACTAATTGGCTGGATGCAACTTTCCAAGTTATGAATTTACACCCAGTGCAAGCTCTTGCACTGTTCAGCCAACTGGAAAACATACATCTAGGAGGGGAACAGCAAAAGTCCAGAATTAGAACTGACTAAATAATACAAAATATTTTGTCAGAAGATATCCATGAACAACATTCCACTAGTGTAACTCCTACTTTCTATGGAACAAAGTTACATAATTTTGTAAAATTACTATTTATAGACAATGAAAAAAGAGTCCTGTGGTGTTTTTACATTTTGAGGTTCTACAAGTTAAAGCATTCACTCTGCTAAGGAAGTGAATCCAGACAAACAATGAAAATATTATTGAATAAGGAGGTAGTATTAACTGTCTGTGTACTCTCTACACAATAGTGTTCATAAGGCATGAGGTAGGCCCTGGGCCCAGATCCAAGACACAGACTGAAGCAAACAGTCTCCAGAAATTATATGATTATGCCATCAAAGAAATTTAAATGGTATGTTTAGTTCTGATATTTTGTATTTTAGTGCTTTGGATGGCAGGTGATAATGCAGTTTTCAAGAACGAAAAGTTGAAGAAATTTTCTCCTTCTAAATGAGTTAACCTAGTTGTATGTGTGAGGAATCATTTTGAACCTCATAATTCTAAGTGCACAAAACAAGCTGAGAATATCAACATTACAAAAGATACAAATGTTAATAAAGGTAATTGACTCAGAGGGATTTGCTTGATTTTCAACTTTATAGCTTACTGTGAATCTACAGTGAAACAAAATATTTTATGTGTGTTTATGACTTACAGCAATTATTTAATATGATTATATAGTACAATACTGTCACCATTTTCATGTCTCTGCCAGCAAATTCTAAATTCATTTAAACAAAAATCTGAAATGATAAAATCAGAGATGGCTCTTAGAGGAAGTAAAGAGTTTTCTGCAAGGCAACAGATTTAACAAGAATCTGAATAGAAAAAGCACATAAAAACAAAATATCATTTGTTCTTTTTAAATGTTACTTATTTTTCCCATACCCCTGTCATGCAAAACCCTTATTGAATATGACAATCAGTGTGTTCTTGGTAGAAAACATGATCACAAATCATGGGTTTTTACTAATATTTGGCTCTTAAAGGGCATATGTTTGTAGAAAGCCACATTTTAGTGTAAAGTCAGCTTTAGCAAAATATTTTCAGCTACTCACATTCAAAATTTTCATATTTTTGTTTCAAGAACTCCTGAATGTTTTCTTTATATGAACAAGAGGCCACATTAGAAGCACTTTAGATTTTTCAGTCTCAGCTAAGATTTTGAAAAGAAAGTTACTATATACATTATACATTTAAAACTGATTGTCCCAAGCAAATAGCAGGTAATATAGTATTTATTATTACAGTAACCAAGGTTCACACTGATTAGAAAGATGTTTCATTATATGGTGGAAGTATTTTCATACATGTTCATATGTAATAACTCCAGATATCATTAGCATAAAAAAGATGATGAATATTCATACAGGAGAACCTAGACTATTCAAAGATGGAAGAAATGATGTAAAAACATAGGGTGTTCAATACAAGAACAAATTTAAACTTTCATGATGATTTCTCTGGTGTCTCTTCAGTGCCATAGAATCAAGGAAAAAATTCAAAATTTTCCTGGATAAAATTAATCTTTTGAAAGATCATTGCCTAGTCTCCCATCAAGCACATGAAATTTACTGAATTTACTAATTTACAGACTTTTTCAAATGAAATTATCTTCACTTCAAGCTTCCAGGTCGTGTCATACTAAGGTGGTCCCCTTCCACCCCCCCATTATTTTTTACCTATAAGTATCACAGAGCTAAAATGATAAGCTAGTAGGCAGTCTATATCAGCAGGTCTGTCCCAGTTTAATTTTTTTCATAACTTTAAAAATTTTCTCCCATTCTAAATACAGCAAAGTACGCTATAAGTCTCAGAATCCTTTTATTCTTCAGGACTAAATTAGTAACACTGCAAATCAGTGATGTTTCTTCTTCTTGCATTCACTACATCTATAGAACAAGGTTTCTACATATTTCCAAAAAGATCCTCAGAGGACTGGCACTTGAAGCTTGTGGCTAAAGACTAAACAATGAAACAGGCCAGCTTATCCTATGAAATCAGGTCATTCAGCTGTATTTCATATTATTATTTTGACAACAGGGGATGGGGGAACACATGCAGTTATAAGCCAGCTCTTTGTAAGAGTCACTTACAGAATACAGTGAAATAGCAACACTTCTATTGCAAAACCTAAGTTAATCTTTAATACACAGTCCAATTATTATGGGTGCTGGTCTCCCTGTATTTTCTCCCAGTTTTTATTTGTTTATGAGAAAATCAACTCTTAAAAGTAATTTCAGGTAGATGATCCCATGTCTTGGTTTTTGTTTCTTTTCTTTTTTTTCTGGAGGAAAAGCACTGCTATTCAAATACTGACAATGGAAGACATTTTACTGCTGTGGACGTTTGCAAGAACAAATTGAACAATCACACACTGAAACGTCACACGTTTCAGCAGGGAATTTCAGTTTGTGGTAAGATGCTCAAAGCTTGAAATGAGAATTTGTTCAATATCTATACATTGAAATATGGTGACAGAATTACCTCTATCTTAGCCAAAGCCAGGACAGTTACATAGCTTCTAAATATATCACTGCCTAGATGGTAGCATCCAGTACAGAGAATGAATCAGAAGGATACTGAACACGATTACAGGGCTGGTTGGTTGCTGTGATGTCCTGTATGGATGCTGAGAGAGTATCCACAGTGATCTGCTGACAAGTTGAAACAGATGGAAATTGGAGAGCTCTTTTAAAACTTCTGGGTGTTTAATTAAAGCCGGGGGCATTTTAAAAGCTTTCCTAGCTCTGTTGCAAAAGGCTATACCTGTGTCTAGGTCTACCAACAGAACTGTTTCTAGTCCTTTTGTAAGAATTGACAACCGTGTCAAGGCCATAAATGTGTTTCTGAATACTGTGTCTATAAAGCTGTGGCAAACATATAAAGCACATCACTGCAGTAAGAAAATAAGAATTTTTGCTTAATAGGTATAGTGTTTTAGCATAACATACATTGTTAGTGAATCCTAGAGCTGATCAGACATAGAAGGCATCATCAAAAGTTGAATATAGGTAATAAACTTTGAAAAAAAATCATTTTGGATGGAAGATCATTATTTTTCGGAACCCGTACTGTAACTCCCTTTGATAGGGAGCTTATGCACATATACATAAAATACACACACATACACACACAACTTTTCTAATGCTTTTCTAATATGTGCTCCTTTTCTCTTGAAATAGTTGCTTAAGCTCATTTTGTATTCAAAAAATGAGAAGAGTAACAGTTCATGTAATTACAAATGAGAGAAAAGGTAGGTCTGTTTGACAGTCTTTACTGAAATGCAGTCAATACGCTGAAAGTGTTTCCAAACTGCTAACTAAGCTAATACAGCAGAACACAGTCATATGATACATCCAACACAATAACTGATTCTTGGCTTGCACCTACCTGACTGTAAACAAATATAAGTGAGAACTGGGAAGTTATGAAAATGCTCTCAGAGCCCTATATTGACCTAGAAATTGCAGATTTTGTCAGAGGAATGAAAAAAAAAAAAAAAAACAAAACTGTACACGAGCAGGACTAAGCATTGTTTGTAGAACACCATGTATCTGGTACCCAGATCAAAGAGATACTTGCAAGGCAGAAAATTGTAGGCAGGACAAAGAGCAAAAAACATATACTGTGGATACCAAGGACTGCATATTTGTATGTCAGATCCATGAACTAGCTAGGTGGCCAACTACCTATAAAAACTGTAGAGTGTTGGGCTGTGTATTCTCTATTAAGATATATAGTTCAGGCTATTTGCTTTCTAGTCTCTGGACAGTCAGGCATTATTGTATTGCTCTATGACCAGCAATGTACAGTATTTAACTGTAACCCTACTCACAAAACTTCCTAAATGGGAAGCCAATCATATTGCCAACCATATCCTGGGCTGCATCAAGAGAAGTGTGGCCAGCAGGTCAAGGGAAGTGATTCTGCACTTCTACTTTGCTCTTGTGAGACTCCACCTCGAGTACTGTGTCCAGTTCTGGGGCCTCCAACATAAGAAGGACCTGGACCTACTAGAGTGAATCCAGAAGAGGCCATGAGGACGATCAGAGGGCTGGAGCACCTCTCCCATGAGGACAGACTGAGAGAGTTGAGGCTGTTCAACCTGGAGAAAAGAAGGCTCTGGGGAGACCTTACAGGTGCTGGCCAGTACCTAAAGGGAGCCTACAAGAAAGCTGGAGAGGAACTTTTTACAAGGGCAAGTTGATAGGATGAAAGGTAACAGTTTTAAACTGGAAGAGGGTAGATTTAGATTAGACATTAGGAAGAAATTCTTTACTGTGAGGGTGGTCAGACACTGGAACAGGTTGCCCAGAGAAGCTGTGGATGCCCCTTCCCAGGAATCGTTCAAGGCCAGGCTGGATGAGGGTTTTAGCAACCTGGTCTAGTGGAAGGTGTCCCTACCATGGCAGGGGGGTTGGAACTGAATGATCTTTAAGGTCCCTTCCAACCCATATTCTATGATTCTATGGTTCTATAAATAAATAAAATCAAATTAACAATTTGTGTATTAAGACAGGCGTCTCCTTTAAGGGCCACATATTTTTGGCCACTGGAAAGATCTTGGAAGGAAAAAACACAATTTTAAATTATTTTTTAAAAGAGTGGTCACATATATATAAAAAAGTGTTTTACTGCAGTTTGAGTAAGTAAATTAATACTAATATGAAAGAGCTTGTAGAATTGTCCACTGAGATACTGACTTAAATCTTTCACTAGAACAACTTGTATGCTTATCAGACACTTGAACTACTTTGCTTTTTCTCTGTCTTTTAATTCTGCCAAAGTTTCATGCAGAAGCTTAAATACAAGGCTACATTCAAAAAGTAATAATAAAAGTTCATCCTATCTGTTCCCAGATGAACTAGAAGTTGGAAGAAACAAGCCAGATTCCAATTTGCGGTGAATCTGAAGTAAGTCTGCTTTAGTAGTTAGCCTTTGACTAGAAGGCCAGGCCTAAAATGTCTGCAGTCTTTAAATTGACACCAAAAATCAGTGGAGATATGCCTAGTTACATCGCTGGAAAGTATTTTCTCTCTCTGCTTCCCAAAGATACAAATCAATTGAAAATAAACATTTCATCTACATCTGGAGCACTTTGATACATTGCTTCCTTTGATGGCAGCTTGTTCTATATTGCATCGACCATTAGGCATTCAAACCCCATGTTGTTCATAAGGCACCATATTAAAAAGGATAAGAAGCAGTTGTACTGTGCAGACATTCAGTGGTAACCACTGCATTTATTTCAACAAGATTGTCTTTTAAAAGTCTATTCTCCCCCCCATTCCCCTTGGGAATTTAATATGACTATAGCTAGATGCATAGAGAATACAAAATACTCTTCAACATGGCTGTGAAATTCTAACCCCAACTCATAATAAAAAAAGGTGCAGAAAAAACATCTGTGGAGTTACTTGACAAAGTCTTCTTAGTATCACAAACACTCTGAACAGAACATTTGGAAGATGCATTATCTAGATAAGCATTTGCAGAAAGGCCTATCAGAGAAATTTCACCAAAACTACCACCTTTTATTAAACCCAGGGGAGATTTTAAAATCACCCCATTATTCTGATGGCTTTAGAGAGGCTGTTTTCTCTGGCTAAAACATGCTTGAATGTAACATGAAAGAGATCTGGCTTAACCCTAGCATTAAAATATGTGGAGAACTGCCTTAATGGCAGAGCCAGATTGAAAGAAATATTTTCATCTTGGCAAACTTCACAAAATGAGGAGCAGTGTGTTTTGATCAATGTCAGACTAAATGCCAGCTGCTTGGCTCGCATTTGAGGACTGAGCTCCATGTTAGACGTACTTTAACCTCACCCACACTGGCACTTATTTAAAAGCCAGAGATCCCTCATGGAATTTTGGAATTCTGAAATCTGGAACATCTGGACTGTGCAAGGTTAAGAAAAATAGTCCTAGGCAAAATAATTTGCAAGTGGAGAGAAAGAAAATAAGACTCTCCAGAAGGATATGTTCCCTCTGTATCTAAGAGGGATAATGATCACTGTTTCAGTGCAAAACAATAATACAAAAAATAACAACAAGAAAAGAATTTGAGATTACACTGATACTTTTTAAAGTGAGGAAAACATTATGTTCACAACTATAGTTAGAAATTATTCCAGTCTAATTTTAAAATATAATTGCTGTTGAAATTACAAAAGCCCATTTGGCATTTTCTCAGTGTGCTTGCACTCAGTAGGATTATTTACACCTTTAAGATGAGTAAATGCTTAAACATTGAACTGCATTTGCAATTTGAGTAGAAAGGTATCTGTTATTTTAATTTAAGTGATTGCATGCACAGAAAAGAAAATTCACAGATATATAAGGTAATATATATAACAGCATAAAAACCAGACCTCTTACATTTGGAAAGGATAATAAATAATTTATTTTGAAGAAAAAAAACTCTTAAGTAACAAAAACAACTAAGAACTTCAACATTAATAGCAGAAGAATGTGTGATCTTATGACATAGCTTAAATTTTGCGCCTATCAAAATCTCTCTCTTCTAAGTCATCCTAAATTCTTTGGAATGACCTCTCCTACAGCCTGCTGATCAAAATTAATTAGATATAGTAAATAAAGTGTAATAAAACTGTATTAAAGAGAGTTCTGAAATAATGTTACATGTGGTACAAAAATATTAACATAATGATGGGTTAAAGATTACCTATTGTCCTCATTGCCCTAACAAAATGTTGTGTGTGAAGGTTGTCATGCAAGCTTATCTACTTAAGTAATTTTGTCCACTGAAATAACTGAGACCAACTATCAAAGATGTGAAAATATCAAGAACCTGTGGAGTCATGTGCCTTATAGTTGCAGAGAGGAATTTCCTAAACATGGGGAATCTCTCAGCTATTCAGAGACCTATCATTTCCAACAATACTGTCCCTGAAGGCAAGGCCAGGATGTGCTGGAAAGGCTCTGGAAGAGTAATCTGCACTTTGGCAGCACCTATCCTAAATATAATTCCCAAGGGAAACATTTATATGTTTTACTACAGAACAGGCCTGGGATCCATCTAGCATACATGATAGGTGTAAAAACCAGGAAGGCAGGAACAAAATTTATAGCCTACCACCCATGCAGAAACACACAATCCACCCTGAATAGAAAAAAATCAGGAATAACACAGAATCCAAGCCAATCTGTATTTTCACAAAGGTAGCACGGTAACAGGTTGAAGGTGGAAGAGGAAAAGTGCTCTTTATGACAGGGCTGAATAACATTGGTTCCTGTCAGAGGCAATAAGGGCAGGTGTTACACAACAGTCTACCCACAATGCTTAAAATATATAATCAGAATTATGACAATATCTGGATGAATTGTTCTCGGTGAAACCCCCTAGAGCTCTCCAAACTTAGGCCATTACTGTAAGCATGAAATAAAAGTAGATTCACTTTTCAAGTGGAACGGTTTTGGCACCCCATTAAAATTGAGTTCACATACTAAATCAGTTTGAGACATAAATGCATTTTTCCCTTAACATCACAGACAGATTGCAATTTCAAACAGAAAAAAAAAAAAAAGTTTTAAAAAGGAGAAACACATCAATAACCCATCCTTCACTTTACTATTGAACACGATCTGGTCCAGACTACAATGGTTAGTATTGGGAACTTGAAATACATCTTTATCTGGTATCATATAAATTCCCTTTGGACATGAAGTTACTTTAATCAGGGGAAAGCCAGTTTAGCATAGACCAATTTCCTGATAGTGAACTTAACTGCTGAGTATTTATTTATTTATCCTTCATGAATGTTTGCTGAAGAAAGAGGAAAAACTAACACCTAGTCAAGTGCAATATTGCATGTGAGCTTTAGTTCATTTTTTTTCCTCAAAATTCCACCCAGCACAGCTTAGGCTGGTTGCAGGACTGCGTGCCAGAGGGGGAGGAGGACCATTCTTCCCAGCCCTGTTTCTTCTCCATCATCTGCTTAGATCTTTGACCTACAGGTCCACGTGTTAGGGGTAACATCTACTCTGTTTCCTTCTCCATCAGGAGTGCTGAGAGTGCAGAAGGGTGGAAACTTGGCTTTGCAACAACAACACACTCTAATTATGTTTTTATTGAAATGAGAAACTACTTGTACTGAAATTGTAGATATTATAGACACTGTTCTATATTGTGCCTTCAGCTTTTAAGCAGATGGCTCCCCTTATTCAGCAGATGCCCTGGTAGCGTGATCTATTCCAGTGTTTTTCTACAAAAAAACTGACTAGGTTGACCAACCCTTAAGGAAAACTTTTCATGTTCATAGTTCTCAACAGGGATATTTATATATTACTCATTTTCATGGGTATATATTGCTGCCTCTATTCATGATCTCATAGCCTTTTAGACATATATTAGCTTTCCTCTCCCAGAACAAAGTGCCGTCATCTCTGCGAATCTCAGCTGTAAAATGTACAAGTGAAAATTATGTTATGAATTTTTTATAATCACATCGTATTTGGTGTAAAGTTCAAAGGCTTGAGATACGTAGGATTCAGTGGAATGTATTTGTTGGTTACACTCATATCTGATAAAAAATATTTGCGACATGACCTAGAAATAACTTTAGCTTTGCTTAGAAATGTGTAGTACTAATTCCCTGCTCATAATGGTGGATAAGAACCCAGGAAAGCAACTTTTCAAGTCTGTATACTTATATTACTTTTACTTTGGTAGACAACACAGTTCTCTGCAGGACTGCTAACAGATGAATATTTTCTTTTTGAGACTGAGCTAAAAGCTAAAAAAAATAGACACTGATAGCAATCAAGACCTAAGTGTACAAACAGAAGGGAAAGCAGAACTTTATAACTAAGTCAGTGGAGTTCTGAATGCGAAAAAAAAAGTCATCTGAAAACTTCTCCCAGTGGCAGAAATAGCATCACAAGAAGGAACTATTTAGCTCAGTAAGGTTAGGATAACTGATGGTTGTATTTTTATCACAATAATGATAATTTTTAAAACCTTCCTAGGTATTTTAGAACTTCTTTTATTCAAATTATATAAAGTTATGGAATCTATTGTCCCTTGATTTTTTTGAGCACATACTTGATTTTGCCAACTACCTTTCATTGTTGTATTTCAGAGTTTGATGTAGACAGAAAAAAATAATTTTAACCTCTGATTTAACAATTATGGCTTGTAAATGACTTAATTCTAGAGCATTTATAACTCAAGACACTGGATGCAGTTATAGTAACAATGCAAATATTTTAGTGAATACATCTCTTTTGCTGCCACAACTATTTTTCCAGCTACTACATTAGCCATTTTTACGTATACCTGTGATAATCAAGTGGTGAAATATAGCCACATACAATAGAGTGAAATAGTCCTTTAAAGTGCCCTTGTGACTCTTGTTTCCTTATAAATGCTGTAAACTTTAAGGCTAATCCTCTTTCCATTGTGTACATGCTTTCATTCTTACACTGCTGCTCTTAATAACACCATGAACTAGAAATGATGCTTTGGAAAAAACCTCTGACTTTCAGTACATCTGTATCCTTTTTCTGTGTTTGCTAAATACTATACAAAATGTGAAGTTCTACTATTGGTACCCTTTTTATGACATATCTGGGGAACTATTCACATGTTTAAAATAAAGCACATTCTTAAGTTTGTCAATGAACTGATGCTTATACGTGTGAAAGATTCTGCTTGCAAATGAATCAGAGCTTGGGGAGTAGAAAATGGGAATCACTACAATATGGAGACAATTACTTTCAATACAATATTATATGTTATTGCCATTTGTGCATCACTCATCCCCAGAGAAACTGAAAATAGAACTGAGCTAATAGATATAATGGCCACATCTGCAGATGTGGTACAGGTTTACAAGTATCCCATAGAAGGCCCATAAATTTCCCTTCTGAAAATTAATACCAGCTATAATACAGTACATGTGCAAAAACCTCTGCAGGCTGAATAGCACCCAAAACTCCAGATGGTTTACTTCAATGAAACATTAAACAAAACCCAACATATAAATAGGCAAAAAAGGCCAGCATGTTCTTTGCACCTAGAGATTGTTGTTACTGATAAACACAGAATAAAACCATCTTCATTAACACTTTATACTCTCCTCCTTTTCAGTTTGCAGTAAAATCATCCATGCTTATTCTTGATAGACTAGGCAAACTGCATGCCATCTTTTAATGCACCAAGCCTATTACTTTACTCAGTTGATCATACGTCCAGCTACACCTGTCCAAAAGATACTGTCCACTCCTAGTCTCTTCTCCAATGCTTTGGAATAGTAATTTTTAAACACAGCTTCAGTTCACCATTTCTATTTTAACAAGGTCTAAATATTATCTGTTTCTACATTTTTTGTTCATCTTTCTCCCCATTTCACTCCTCTTTCTTTAGAAATGGAAGTTGGATGCTTTAGGGCAGCATTTAAATCACGTTAGCCAAATGGATTCAATTGCTCTTACACTTGTTTGGTCATTGAAGTCAGGATAAGTTGAGACTATTTTGGATGCTCCATACAAAATACAAGCCTATTACTATGGACTTACTTTTCTCAGTTCTTTCTTTTTATGGATCAGAGATACCTTATACATCGATAAGGCTTAGATTTCAGGCTGAAAAATCTCTGTAACTTGCTAAAGACCGCACACAACTATATGGATTAATTGCTGTTGGGGTTTATTTGTGATCTTCTCATCTCATACATCATTGATAGACATCTATGTTTTCAGTGACTATTATGATATACTTAAGGAAATTTAGAGTTGGAAATTTGTTTCTATTAGCTTTTGAAAGATGATGATGACAATGCTACAGAAAAGAGTGACTCATGTTCTTTTAAAAGACCTGTGTTTAATCTGTGTTTATCTATAACCTTGGTTAATAAAATAAGACTGGCTTGAAATCCACAAGGTTTCCTCTCAATCTCAAGAGCAGCTTTTCTGCATTGTTTCCTACTAATGTTTCATAAAGAGTTTAAGATCATGAAAACTAGATTTTTGTCTGCTGTTTCAATGAATTGCTCTGATTAACTGTAACTCAAGATTACTCTTTCAATCTCTGTCTGTTGTTAAACCTCCTAGAAAGCTTGTGCAGAGTCTCCGTTGTTGAAGGTAAGAAATGGTTAGTAGGCAATTAACTGTATCTAGCTACAGTAGGGGGATGGATGCCTACTTCTGAGCAGCTTTGTCCTCTGGTATTTGACTAGCTTAGAGCTGACGCAAAGGTCCCTTCTTACTTCATAATTACAATAGGAATCAGGATAATTCCGTTGTTAGCAGAGAGGGATGCTAAGTGTCAATGCCTGGCCAAGCAGAAGCGAACCACAGTATAAGGCATTCTGCTGATGGACTCTCAGTACAGCACAAGAAGCCTAGTCAATTATATGAGGTTATACTAATCTTGGCCACCAGCTCATTTAAGTGAAAGGGAAGAAAGAGCAGACAGCATTAGGAAACAGTTCTTAGCTATCAGGCATCCTTCACTTGCATATCAGTCCTTCCTTGCCACTCCTAATCTCATTCTATTCAAAGAAGACATGACAGCTAAACTCATAGCTTCAAACAAATGGCTGTGCATCAGCTTGTTTCAGAACCGTGCTAATGCATGCAGATTGCTTCTGGACTCGTATATCTGCAAGATTTTGTACTATTACTTCTTGAAGACAGGGTTCTGTGCAGCACTGCACTGCACCATGAACACATACTAAAGCAGTTTTACAGCAAAGAAAACTATGTGCCTATGGATTAAAAGGCACATAAGCAGTGAGGCATAGTTTATGTGCAAATCACTCTTGGTCCTAGACTCCTAAACTGCATCTCAGGTGGAACTGAGGTATGTGAATCAATTTTTTAATCTGGACCTCTGTGTCTTATGTTTTTCAAATTTGTCCAAAGTACATAGCAAAACCACAAATTAGTGTAATAAAAAGAATGGGAGAAAACTATTTTTCAGTACTGAAATGCATAGCAAAACCACAAATTAGTGTAATGGGAGAAAACTATTTTTCAGTACTGAAATACTGCAACAGTGAGCTTGAAAGTGAAGCAAGCATCCAAAAAAAATTTTTTTTTTTTTTTAAAGTGAGAAGGCTGGGAAAGAAATCACTTGCTATGTGAAGCTGCAGCAAACCAAAACGACGTGAGTGAGCTACAGTTTACCAGTAGCTTAAAGCATCCTCAAAGAAGGAAAAGTCTGTCAGCAAGAGAGTTTTCCCCTGCAACTCTGAACTTTTAGTCTATAACCAAAAGGAACTCACGTTCTTACAAAATAAACAGAGAAAATTTTGACTCAAGATGCATAACAGGCTTGCTTTTCAGTTACAAGGTGTTTCATTCTGCTGCACAAGAGGCTCATTTTTAACTACCAGAGAAGTACTTTTATAGAGCTTGCTAGTTTAACTAGCAAGTGATCAGCCTTTTAGCCATGGGCTATTGTCTCCCTGCTCCATCCTTGCCTCCTTGCTTTAAATTAACTCCTTAATCGACACTGTACTCAAAGATTCTTTGAGTGTACACATTTTCTGTTTGAAATAACCTCAATTTATCATTGCAAGAATAAAAAGATGGCAGTTGTGGGAAATACACACCACAAGTGACATTCCTGTACAGCTTTTGAGTTTCAGAACAGACCATTGTGAGTCTTCCTGCTTGCCATGGCACAGACTATTCTGGGACACACCATATTAAGGCCTGAACTGAGGTAGATCCAGTAGTGAAAAATACGCAAAAAAGAAACATAGCTAACAACCTTCATGTCCACATCCATTATTTTTCTGAGATTTGTTTGCTATTTGAACACTTTTCTGTTCCACCTGATCTCTCAATCAAGCTATGAAGTTCAGCTTTCCAGGCATTTCCACTTCACCAGTACCATACCAAATGCAGCCCTGTAGGAGTTCTCAGTTTCACTGGGATAACATGAGGGCTCTGTGGGTTCTCTTCAAGGTCACTGAGGTTTCTAAAAGGATAAACAAGAATCTACAGGGATTTACCATCAGTTTGGCAGCCAGTGATTTTGGTGCAAGTCAGACTTTTAGATGGTTATGAAAATCCCAGTTCGAGTCTTTCTCCAGCTGTAGGCACCTAAATCTCTTTAAAATAGGTTTGCGTAAGAGTGCACAATAGGGTCATTTAAGGAGATCAAATAAGCTTTAAGTGGCATATGGCTATAGAAACAACAAAAGCAGCTGTTAAATGATAACAGCTTTGGGACATGAACTACGATAGCTAATATGCTTTTTAACTGCCCATTTAGATAAGATAGAGATTAATAAAGCAACAGTAATAAAAAACATCAAAAAGTTATCTTCTAAGTAGAAATCTATAACTAGAATATTAAAAGTCACAACAATGAATTTTTTCTGTTATCTCCAAAATAATTGATTGTACGCTTTTTTTCCTGTTAGTTAGTTGTTAGTAAATAAATGAAATTATTTGGACACAACTTTAAAGTAAGTATCAAATCACAAGTTAAGTTGGACAGAGAATCTCTCTGCTGATGAGATTGCAATCTGTGTCCAGGAAAAAAAACAATTCTGGTTATCCAACAGTTTGCATAGTCGGATGAGAGTCTTTGAGTACTACAAAAAAGATTCAGTGAAGTCTGGCCAAAACACTGGGTTCTGGAGGCCTCCCCACCACCTCCAGTAGCCAGCCCTTGGCCTTTCCTCTTTAACTCATGACTCCTATTATTGTTCAAGAAGTCCCTTCCCTACCTTCCCCACCACAGAAACCCTTTCTCTTCTGATGCCGTGGGCTGCTGGGTAAGCAAAGTGAAGGAATAGCTAGACCAGAGCTGTCTCTTATGCAGAGGATGAGTGAAATGGAGGAATGGGTAGGTCAACCCTACAGCTGCAAAGGAGAGGGAAGGCATGAGTGAGGGCACAGGGATACTTCCCTGCCCAGCAGCCACTGCTACCACATGTATCTTGGCTTCTCAAGGAGGAATGGGAGCAGATCAGCTGTCTGAGTTGGGTACTACTTGAATCCTATTTTCATGGCAAAGACAAGGTAGGTAGTCTGTTGCTCTAGGCAAGTAACTACTTTTCCTATTCTTAAAAGTATCCCTGACAGAAAGAAGCACTTGTGGAAAATGGTACAGGCAATAACCTCCAAAATAGCAGAAGTTAAATATGGCATTTTTGCAATTACAACATGGTCAGCAACAACAAATCACACTGCTAAGTCATTATCAGAGACAATTCTATGTATACAATCATGTTGGCATCACCTGCCTATTTACTTAAAATTGTCCTGTGAGACAGGGAGAATTGTAACTGCTAGTATAACACAGAGAAGGTAAGTGACTTACCATGATCACAAAGAACAGATGTAGCTAAGCCAGAAGTGGAACCTGTGGCATCCCATAGCATTACAACATGAGGTATCCGTTCTGTGTCTCCCATCATATTGCTCTTACATTGGCCTCAGCTGACGTTGTACCAGGATCTGAGTAAAACAAAAAAAGTTATGTAAAACTCACCAACAAAAGTGATCTAGTCATTCTTTGTTTACAGAGTTTATAAATAAATCTTATATTCGTTAACCTTCACTGACTTAAGCTCTGCCTTCTAAAAAAGGTGGAAACTGATTCAGTGAACCTTTCCATGCCAACTGAATTAAGGTTAGCCAGAATTGCAAAGAACATGTAACAAAGAATATGTAAAATAAAGGTGCACCCACTTCTAAGTACCATCAATACTACAGATTCAGGTGAGATGAAGCACACTAACAACAAAAAATCCTTGCATTTCAGGTTTCCTAATCATAGAGGAATGTTCACTGGATTTTTTTACAAGGACATCTGTAAAATGCATTTAATAAAATAAATAATTATGGTGTTAATTATTGCTTAATTACTGTTTTTCCTATTTTTTTTCTCAAGGGCTTATGTTTTGCCTACTATCACATGGCCTTAGGCTCATGTTTGACATAACAATTTTAGAATGTCATTTTTTTTTCCTAACAAGCACTATAATTTTGCAGTTTTAAAAGTTTAAAAAGCTTTTGTCCTAACAAACATTATAGCTCTGAAGTTTTAAATTTTCAAGTGAATAAAAATAAGTCCTGGTTTGGACAGACAGTTTAGAAAAATGTCTTTTCATGTCCCAGGCTTATATGAGCAGCCCTCAGTACAAGTTTCACCTAACCAATGTGTACTCAAATTCCATCCATTTCCTTCATATCTGTACCAGAAGCTGCTTTCAGCTGCTTCTATTATCCTTATTGTTACATTTATGTACACATAATCTTTCAATTTGTTTACATAAAATTCACAATTATATTGGCGTGAAGTTTAAATTCCCTTCCTAGTCAACATGGAAAGTCTCAGATTTTGACAATGCACTAAACTTGGAGGAGAACCCCCAAAAAAATTCAGAAAAATGCCTTTTGTGATCTTACCAACTGTAGCTAATGAGCCCTGAATCACTGGTCACTGCCTCCTCTGTTCTACCAACACTGCTATTTGTATGGTTGCATTGCAGGGTTGAAACAATCTTTATTTAAGGTCAGACTCTATTTTGTAGAGGGTTGGATTTTTTGCTTAGTTGTTTATTCTAAAACCAGGAACCTTGTAGCTGACTGGTTTGCAGTTTATTCTCAAAAGCTCTTGTACCAGTGCAACTGAAAAGGCAATGAGCTGCAGCACCAAAATAAATGTCTGGGGGCTGAGAGAGGTGGGAATGTCTAATCTGGCTTCCTTGCCAGAAATGACATGACACAAATATGTTGTTTTCAGTCAAGCAAAATTCTGAGCCTTTAGGTAAATATTCATATTTATTTTGGGTAAAGGGTCATTTCTAGTCAGGCTAAGTGTCTACTGAATTATGTAATAATTAAGTGAGGACTTAAAGAGAATAAAAAGAGGAACTTTTCTGGTCATAAAGTACTGCTTTCATCAGTCATCAGCTTGATTTGAAAGAAACTTCAAGAATCTCAACAAAATAGCAACAAAAGTCTATCAGAGAGGTTCCAAATTCCAGTTCTTCATGCGACTTGGAAAACTGGAACATGTTTTGGAAATCTAGACCTGTAGCAACTTTAATTTTCAGATAAATATTTAGGAGTTAATTTTTAAACATTTTAACTGAAAAAACTGTGGGTTTAGAAGCAGTTTTGGAACAAACCTCAATTTTGTTTTGAGATTTTTTTCAGCTCTTCCATGTGCATGATACACATAATATAAAAATGCAGACACAGATGAGTAGTAAGGATTATTAATACCATTATTAAAAAGTACACAAATTGTAAATCTTGATATGTAACCAGATTTGGATAACTTTATAGAAGTTTCAATTTACTCTTCTACTAAATAACCTGAAACCAAGCACAGGGCGAATCAACACTGAAAGATATGTTTAACATTTCTCATCAAACAACTGAAAACAGGTGCACCAGAAACTGTAGAAATCTGAATAAAAATACCATTATTTTGCTCAGATTAATTTGTAATTTTGATTTTACAAATATATATACAATTACATTTTCACATTAATTAACTATTCCTAGTAGAAATGCAGAACAAACTACCAAATACCACAATTACCACAGCTCCAGATGGAGTTTTTAGTGTTTCAGTCGCATCTTGACACAACTAGGCAAAACACAGTCTTGTCAAAATGCATAAATCCAGGGTTTCTCCTGCTCTCTCTAAATAGTCTACAGGTATCTCTTAAGCACTTCATTTTAATGAAGCCTTAATTCCATTGCATGTCCAGCTCACTGAAGTTAAAATGCTACAATACATTAGACCTGCTCTAAAATGCAAGGCAATTATTAGTAATTATTGTTGTTGCTTTGTTGTATAAACATTACCTTCATTTGGCTGGTGTGTAATGAAAACATGTACAATGTCACTTCCTTCCATTTATACTTCTATTACTTCACTAATTTGAATCTGTCAGGATCCATAGGTTTCAAAATAAATTTTGTTTCTAATCAGGCCTATTTCTCCCTTATTTGTGCCTGCTATGAACTTCTAAGAAAAATAACACTTGAATTAAAAATTAAGAAATTAAAGAAGAATTTTGACTTCCTGTTGTAGTTTAACCCCAGCCAGCAACTAAACACCATGCAGCCGCTTGCTCACTCTCTCTCAGTGGTATGGGGGAGAAAATCAGAAGAATAAAAGTCAGAAAACACATGGATTGAGATAAAGACAGCTTAATAGGTAAAGCAAAAGCTGAGTCTGCAAGCAAAGCAGAGCAAGGAATTCATTTACTACCAATGCTCGCAGCATGGGGAATAAACAGGAGGAACTAGAGACCTGTGTGCGGTCGCAGCACCATGATCTTATTGCGATCATGGAGACATGGTGGGTCAGCTCATATGATTGGAACACCATCATGGATGGGTAAGTCATCTTTAGGAAAGACAGGCTGAGAAGATGAGGTGGTGGGGTTGCCCTTTATGTGAAAGAACAACTGGAATGTATCCAGCTCAACCTAGACATGGATCATGAAGGAGTGGAGAGCTTATGGGTGAAAATTAAGGGGTAGGCTAACATAGGTGACATTGTTGTGGGTGTTTACTACAGGCCACCTGATCAGGATGAGGAGGTGGATGAGGCCTTCTACAGGCAGCTGAGAGTAGCCTCAAGATCGCAGGCCCTGGTCCTCATGGGGGACTTCAATCACCCTGATTTTTGTTGGAAAAGCAACATGGTCACCACAGGCAGTCCAAGAGGTTCCTACAATGCGTAAAGGATAACTTCCTGCTGCAGGTGGTGGAAGAGCTGACAAGGAGAGGTGTGCTTCTGGACCTTGTTCTTACTAACAAGGAAGGGCTGGTTGGGGATGTGAAGGTTGGGGGCAGCCTGGGTTGCAGCAACCGTGAGATAGTAGAGTTCAGAATCTCATGTGGGGGTTATAAGCCAAGAAGTAGGGTTGCATCCCTGGACTTCAGGAGAGCCAACTTCAACCTCTTCAAGGACCTACAAAAGTATCATTTAAGGAAGAGTGCTAGTTTTGACTGGGATAGAGTAAATTTTCTTCATAGGAGCTAGTATGGTCCCTTCCAACCCCTACTATTCTGTGATTCTGTGAAAGAGCTGTCGATTATGTCATAAGAAAAAGAAGGTCTTACTGTATCAAAGAGAATTTGTCTGAATCAGAAAAACTAAAGATCTTGTATTCTAATCTAGGTGCATTTTAATATACATCTAAACGACCAATTCTCTTTAAATTGATTTCATTCCTTACCTATTTCCAGACATAAAAGGGAAATAAAAAGGTGGAGAATTCATAACTGCTCAGGCTCAGCCCTGAATGAGGAAATATAAAAATCATGAAAGCCAGATAAAGGGAGTCAAGCCAACATGTTCATATGCCTGTCAGCCAAGTAGCTATGCATCTTCAGCCTAAGGTGATGAATCTATAACCTTGAAGTGTAGCATAGTGCAACCATATTGCATTTCCACATAACAAAATCTTTGAACTTAGTCTGAACCCTGTTCAGGAGCTTTCTACTGAGAAAAAAAAACTACATTTGCATCGATTCTCCTAGAAGCTATTCTCTTCAGAGCAATAGATTGTGCATTCTTGACGATAGGCCTAGAGAGATGACTTTTCTTCTTGCATAGCATTTACATGCACAGTATAAGTTGTAAATTTCCAAGACTGCAGATGATTTCTTAATGATCTTGCTTTCAAAACACAGTTTTTTAAAGGTAGTAAATTCATTTAAATAATTCTGTACCTGCTGTTCTATCACAATATTTTATATTGAAATATGTCAAGTTTAAGTTATTTACCCTACCTATTTACTCTAATATCAGGTACACAATATTGACAATTTTCCTATGTGAAACCAAACTAGCCCTTGACTTATATTTACAGCAGTTATTGAAATTGAAGCAACATAAATCACTGGTTTTTAGCTGTAATTACATTCATAGTAAGACTTTTGTTCTAAATAACCAATTTTAATTTGCTTTTTATTTGTACATTTTAGTCATTTCTCCAAAGAAAAGTTGACTCTTTGTGGGGGACAGAATTTGGTATTTCCTTCTATTGCATTGAATATATATATATGTAGTTATATATGACTACTTTATGTTTGCTTAATTTCTAATGTTTAGTTTCAGTATGTTATAAAATACATAAGAAGTTAACTTTTCAAATTTAGATAATGATTTTTTTAAGTTAATATGTATCAATTATATTGGCATGGAAATTGGAATTTGCTTAAGACAAACAAAACAAGCATTTTGAAAATTTTTGAAATTATGCTTGTTAAATAAAGTTGTCTTAAATATGCTGATTCATTTAAAACCTGAAGTATTAATAAATTAATTTTCAGTGCAAACACAATTGCAAATGCAATTGCAAATGTAACTTAAGTAACATAAGTATTTTTATGCACTTAGTGATTTAAACATATTATTTCCATTCTTCCAGGACTTTAGGAAAGTGAAATCTCGCTTTCTGACATCGAGCTCCTAAATATAGATTGGAAAAAGCAGGGAGAAAAGTTAATGCTTTTTCTATCCTCCCACTTGGATTTATGATTTTCATTTAACTAATTATAAACTACCTGAAAAAAACCCAGAAAATGAAAATATTCACACACACAGGGAAGGCAGTATCTCTATCAATGGCTAGTTTAATACTTCAACAAACTAATTCAAGGAAAACTTTGGCAGAATATCTATGCTGCTCTTACTACTATTTTGAAAGACAAATGTTTTTAATAGTTTATAGCAAGTATAATCACTATATAGATTAAAATAGCTTCAAATTTTTTTCTATATGTATATGCACACTTTGTTTTTTAATTTCTAAATATATGTTTAGAAAGTCAGTTAAGATGAAAACAGATTTCATTTTTATCTACCCTTTAATTAAAATATATAAAATCTGATGCACTCTTAAGTCTGTAGGGGAAATCCAGAAGTGGTTACATGTTGAACTGTGACAAACTCATTTGTCAGGAATCATATGTATTCTCAGAAATTAAATGTGTGAAGACACCAATTAATATCTGGCATTTACATAAATAGCCTTTCATCTTAAAGAATCCTGAAGCATTTTGCAAATACATCTGAAATATATCTTCACAAAACTCAACATTTTCATACATCAGCTTGAAGAAATCCTCTAAAAATTAGCCATTTATTCAGCATCTCTTCTTCACAAAATAACTATAAGCTACTTCACCAACATGTCTGGCAAGCAAAATTTAAAATCTCTCTTCTACTAGTAGTACAGGAAATTAAAAGCATCTCACAAATAGCTCCAGTCCCTGCTATAACTTAAAAGTCCCTCTGCAGCCACCTGACATAATCTTCTTTGATCTCCCCTTCCCCTTGTAAACCACATAGCCCTTACCCCCCAAATTAAAAACATACAGCTTTTTCATCTCCAGTCTCCACAATGGTAGCTTATACATTTATGCCATGCCTTATGGCATCGTCAGCTTTATGTTGCTCCTGTTACACAATAATTTGACTAAATTGTTCAGTGAAAAGACCTTTCTCTTTGTGAGTGTTCTTCATGCACACGTGGTGATTGCATTGATCTTCTGTTTTGAAAAGTGTTCAAGGCCAGGTTGGATGAGGCTTTGAGCAACCTGGTCTAGTAGAAGGTGTCCCTGCTCATGGCAGGGGGGTTGGAACTGGATGGTCTTTAAGGTCCCTTCCAACACATACCATTCTATGATTCTATGACTGACTGGTGTGAAGATTCTTATTACTTAGCTGCTCACCCTATATCTTCTTCTTTAGGAATTTAGTACAAGTCAGAGATTCATGGAGTTTATAATCTATCAAGTTATCCAGTAAACAAATGTATACACTATCCTTTCTTTTGTCCATCAAGTCTAGAAGTTTACCTCCTACAGTGGCCAAACACCTCATCATACACCAAACACTTCAGACTATTTACACAGTAAGTGAAATTTCCTTCCTGAAGTCTGCTTACAGTTGTCTTACTAGTCCTAGTGACAGTGTAGTTTTTGACCAAGATGTTTTTCAACTTACTACAACCTAGGTATAAAATTTAGGCTCCACAGTGTCTTCCTCTTTTGTAGTAAAGGAATGGGGGTAAGAGCAGCAAGTCACATCTCTCCTCTTGCATCACCAGTGAAGCAACAAGCACATTTGCAGTCCTCATGCATTGCTAGGTACAAGTTTTGCTATAGTTAGTCGGGTATTTCATCTTCCCTACAGTTTCCAAAAAACATGCCTCCAGGGTGAGGGGGTAGGGAGAGAAAGAGGAAGAGAAAAGAAGTCAAATTTTTGTATTCCTCTGGTATACTTAATGACATTGGGCCCTTACAAAGTAAAGATTAAAGTTTTTAGGAGAGTTCTAGCAGAGATGTGACCAAATCAACCAAACAGGAAAACTATTCATTAAGCTTTCTGTAGTTCTGCCTAATATTCAGCATATCTCCCTGAAGCCCTCTGGGCTCAGGACTAATGGAAGAGTTGCAGATATCTTTTTTGAGTCTCCCATTTATGAACCAAATGTTATTTTGCTTTTTAGTATTTGACTTTCTATCTCAGGTCAGTGCTCTAACATCAGTCAGACTCAAGAGAGTAACTAGAAGTGACATAATTTGCAAAATATACCCTGCAGCACAATGAAAAATTATGTCATTAAATAAAAACAAACAGTGTGCAGGGTAATTGGAAGCTGAACTTATTTATTACAAATTGAATGACTCCACAGATCTAAAGTGCAGCTTCTGAACATAACTAGCAAACAGAAAGGCATCACTGTTGTCTGTAATATGCTGTGCGCTAATTTTTCTACTTCAGGTAAAAACTGTGGTCATCGAAAGACTAAGAAAGGAGCTTCAAACATTGTCTCCTACCTTGACCTATCCAGTTGCTGAGCAGATCCCATCATAAGGGCAGCATTACCAGGGCTAGCTTGTTCCTGTCCTTAAAGGGCTGTTCCAGTAGCTAAAGCTTGCTCAGCTGTCTGAAAAAACCTGGTCTTCCCCTTTATTTTTGGCACAGCTCTATTCACGAGAAACTAGGGAAGTGGTGCTGAGAGGGACTGTTTGTCATTAAATAACTGGAATATGCATCTATGCCCAGGACATCCTCCACTGCTCTGTTAAACTGACTACAAGTAAATCATTCCAGATATACAGCTCTAAAAACTGGTTGCATATTCCTACTCAATCCTAATTCAGATAGTTTTTATAATAACAAACCATTGACATCACAATATCTTTATTACACTAACAAAATTATCTTCATTTACATCTCTGTTTGGTATGAATTTTCACTTTGAAAATTATTGTCAGTTTCAAACCAGAACAACTAATTTACAAAAAAAACACATACATGCCTACAGAAAGTTAACAAAGCGCTCTTTGTTTCATAGTGAGACAGAGTTAAGTCTTCATAAAATGAAAAGGTAACAGAAAGCAAACCAAATGAACTCCAAAATTTGTGACATGTTATTTAATACCAGTGTAGAAGTCATATTACCAAAGACTGTTTGTGACATAATAATAAAGGAACCAAAACACAGTTGTCAGTCAAATGAAACAGAAAAGATACGACAGTTCTGTGCCGTGGAATATTTTAGTATAAAGACCTATCTACTTACAAAAAGCTAGCAACAATAAACTAATGATAAAATGGGGAGGTAATGTAATTCTGAAATATTAAGTGACCATTCAGGAACAGGCTCCGTGTATCATGCTGGAGTTTTAATTTACAAAGATCATTTGTCCTCAGAGCTCTTTGACCTGTGTCTCAACAAAGTCTCTTTCTTCCCATGCTAAGCTTCTACTTTCTAATGACCTCTGTTTGGAACTTAGCATGTTTTTGCATACTTCTTGCATATTTTACCAGGCTAACTGCCATCCTTCAACATTCCACTCCCTTGTAACAAAGACATCCCCAAAGTAGCTTGTACTGGATCCTTCTAGAAAATATTGTAATAGCTGGGTTCTGATAATAACATTTTTCCTGTCCATTAGGAGAAGCTAGTGGGTTATTCATGTGAGACATTGGCTGTAATTAAAAGCTGGTCCTATTTACACCCGCTTAATAAAAACTTAAGTGGGCAGGTAGAATCCCTAACCAAAATGTGGCTTTTACTTTTTCCAAATACCAGTGCACATGCTAGCTCTGATATTTGAAATCTCCTTTGAAATTAGTATACCTAGTTCTGATTTAATATGCAAATATCATTGAGATTTAGCCAGAAAAACAGTAATATTCTAGTCTCATTCAAAGTGCTTACTTAGGAAAGAAAATCTGTCAAGAAAGGAATGAAGAAGAGGTCTAGATTAGAGTAGAAAAAGAATCCTGTGTTGCAGTTGCTAAATGCTTTCCAACACAAATCTGCTATGGTAATTTCATTGTCATGGTGCAAGGGATTTTCTCTAAAATTTTACTTGCTACTGTAGCTACACCACTAGCTCTGAAAGCACTTAGAAGCTGAATCTTAGCATCAGTAGGCTACAATGTGTAGCACTGCTTTTTACTTACTTTTTTGAAAATTTGCTAACTGAGGAAGCAAATTAATCATCCTTCCTTGACCTTTTAGATCAAATTCAAACATGGTGCATGCAGGTTGCTGAAGCTGTGTTTATCAGCTTTGGTAAGAGGATACTGATCCCATTTCACTCAAAAGCAAAAATCCCATTGATACCAAGGCTGACAGAATGTCATATATAGCATTTAGATGCCAACGGATCTAATTATTATTTCCTAACATAGATAAGTTTGAGCATTCACTGTTACCATTAATTTCCATCAGAAGCATGTGTTCTCTGGCCCTCTTAAAATCAGATGAAATATCCTTAAAATGATTACTGTTTTCAGAACTAGCACTGTGTTTGACATTGAAAGCATCCAAAGCTAAGTGGATTTTCCACTCCTTCCCTCCTCCTTTCCTCGCCCCCCCT
>NW_010305858.1:70505-86034 GCF_000700745.2 Antrostomus carolinensis
AGGAGGATTAATAAATGCTTCAAATATTTCAGTTTCTGGAAGTCTTTTACTAAGTGACATCTTAGAAGTAATTTATGTGAAGTATTAAATTGCCAATCATTTGGGATCATAGAGCACTGATCATTTAAAAAAGGATGCTGTGTCTCTCTGGAGGAAATTGTTGTTACATTCTGTTTGTATTTCTTAGAGCTTCCTGTAGAAGCTTGTCAGAGTGGGATCCCATGACAGGTATCTCTAGGATATGTGAGTAACAACAACTGGTAGAATTGAGCAGTACCTTTTAAGAACAATTTAACTTTGCCTCTTACTGATACCAGGTTTAGAAATACACCAGCTTAAAAAAAAAGGTGAGTTGCTAACCACAGGAGGAATCTCCACATATAGCAGGAGATGATGCAAAGGAAATAGAAAGGTACCAGCTGAAATCCACTGGCAGACATAGATCAGAAAGATTAAGTATTTTGATCAGCAGTTTTCTTTGCTGACTAAAAACCATGTGAGAACCTCTTAAGCTCTTTTTTACTGCTTTCCAATGTTTCTCAGAGTTATGTGATTTATCTCAGTGAAGACATATTTTAGAGAATGACAATATTTACAGCTAGATGAAAGGTGGCAAGACCATACAAGAACAATCATGTGAGTCAGAAAATTATTTTGGATACATTGTTTACTTGCCCTGAATCTATTTATCTCTGTATGAACAGTACGTGATTTGAGTGTTGGCAAAGTAATGTGTTTGAGACTCACATCAGTAAATATTCCTTGAAGTAAACTCGGTTTTGGTGCCAGCAGGTGACTACTTCAGAAAACTCTTAATGCTTACATAAATCTGTCACATTTTTTCTTTTCAGAGGAAAAAAGCCCCAACACATTCCTAAATTCAACAGCGTGTTAAAAGCATAGTAAATTGATCATATTCTCCCCACTCTTTGTTAGCCATACTTAACCAGTCATTGCACAAAAACATTGCCATGGTAACATATAGTGATAGCAACAACAAATAACAGACACATAGGGAAAACATCATCTATATATGGGCCAAAGGCTTTTACTCACTTGGAACATTGCTGAGCGATTCTGAATAACGAATTACTCAAAATTAGCGAATTTGCAAATAGCAGAAGAAAGAAAAAGAACTCTAGGATCTTTTCAAAGAATCCTCTTCTCAGTCTCTTTCCATCTTTATGTATTTGTAAACCGCTTTCTCTCGTTCTTCCCTACTGTGGAGTGCAGGAACCTTCCATATCTGCCACATGGTATGTATATCAAGGGTGTTCTGTATGTTGTATAATTTCCAAAAAAACTGGAAATGCAGTTAGTTGTGAAAGTATAACATCTAAGTGAGAAAATCATTCCTACAGAAAGCGACGTAGTAACGCTGATATTTGCATGAATAAAACAGATCTGCCCAAGACCTGATATGTTAGATGGCAGGACAAATTCTGTTGTGAATTATACATCTTGTAACCCAAATATAAATTAGGCAAAAAATTTGTGACAAGCCATGATGGCAGCTTGGAGGAAGATTACTTTCACTGTTGCTATTCAAGGAGAGAAAGTGGATGTTTGATCTTAATGAAGATCTTCAGAAAGCAGACCAGTCTTAATGGATATAAAAATAACACCAAAGCAAAAAGAAAAAGAAAAAAATTCAAAGATCTGCTTCACAGCGCTATCGTGGACTATCTCCAAACAGGGTATAAATGTACAGAGGTGACACAGACATTGACAGCATCAGGTTAGTAAGAGATAACAAACCAGTATATTGGGGTGTCTCAGTACAGATTTCAGGACAGCAAAGCATTGTTTCCATTAGAAATGTAATACTCTGCACACCTGATATCTCACAGTGCAGATGGTGAAATGACTACGGGCCCTGCAGGGGTCAGTTTGGCACAAACGCCTTTACAGGGATATTAATTGCAATGGTGGTCTCTATGTAAGTCAACAATCTCACTGCTATAGGCTTTAAATGGTGGATAAAAATAAAGTAACACCCGAAGTATTTCAATAACTAATAGGCCGAAACTATTACTGTTGTAATTCTCTTAATTTTTACAACTTTAACACTTTCAAAATATAAAACACTGTCTTAACTAAGGAAGAAGAAGACACTAAAATTCTTCCTATTAGTCTTGGATCCCAACATCAATGCAGAGGAAACACTTGCCACCACAGCCAAGTGTATTACACAGGGATATTCAGAAGTCATTTGGTTCTCAAAAGCAACACAAATCTTTTTCTCTCTATCACTTGCTGGCTTGCTCCTTCTCTGGGGAATAGTTACTTCTCAGTGGGTGGAATTATGATGTTTGACTTGGCAGTGCAGTGGAAGCATCACATGTCTTATAATGAAGGCCCAGAGTGCTGTTTCTATTATTGGTAGCTGGTTATGTCACCAGAATGTTCTCACATGTCAAGAGCAGATGTCCCCACTGCTGCATTATAAATAAATAATTTTCAGACAGAATTTGGATTTAAAATGAAAGTAGCAGCAAGCAACAAACTATTGCACCTCTACATAACAGCATATAGGCAAAGAAAGAAAATAGGTAATCTGAGATCATACTCATAGAAAAGCAAGTGAAAGAGGTTTTAAAAACAGAACATCTAGCAGTAAGCAGAACAATTTGAAATTAACAGCACATAATAAAGGTATGAAGATTTAAAGACACCATTCAAGAAATCAGAAGGAACAAAGAAAACAGTCTCTGAAAACCGTTTAGTGCACAATTAGGTTAAGCATGTGTATTTGGGGAAACTCAAAACTAACTCAGAACCTGTTCTTAGATTTTAAACCGAAACAAATGAAAGTTTTCCACAACTTGGGAAAGTTCTTTTAGTTTTTTTCATTCCTCTGGGCATTTCTTGGTTCAAGCAGCTGAAGATTTAGTATGGAAGTGGAACAATTCTTCTAAGTTTTTACTGGAGAACTTGAGTTGTCTAGTCTTGTTAAATATAAAGGCAACCAAGTTGGTCTGGAAATCAAAGGTCTCCAGTTTCATACAATATTTCACTAAGTTAAGCTTGATCAGTAGTAATGAGAACTGATCAGTAATTTTTCCGCTCCAAAGACCGTCAAGTTGACTTCTTGGATTCAGGATAGAATTTCTGGACAAGTCATGGAAGAATGTTATCTCAGGTGGGTAGTGGGGTACTCACTGGTGATATGGGAGAAAATGATGTGTTTACTTAAATGAACAAACGAAAGCAAGGAAATAATTAGTCCAGGTTTCCCAGATCTCATATCTTTAGTAAGACTGTACTCTTCAGTGCCTTGGAGCTCTTTTTCTCAAGTTTTACCTTGAGAAACTTACAAAGGTCTTAATTTCATGTCCATGGAAAAGGAAAAAAATAAAAATCATCACTATTCTTCTACAGAATTACACAGAAGTTTCCTACCTAAACTCTTTAAGAATGTGATTTCTGTCTCCTTTCTCTGATGCCAAATTCATTGAGCTTCCAGTGAATTCTGGGATATTTCTATACAAAGCAAGATCTAGAACCAGGAAATTTTCTCTTTGCAAAATGAAGAAAGAAATAATACCTAGATACATACACAAATAAATTTCATTAGCTTTGAGGTAGTTGCCACTCTCAGAAAGCTCTAAATAGCCGAGCAAAACAGACCACTATTTGGTATTCTTTGGTGGTTGTTTTTCCTTCTTTAGAGTTAGCCAGTGCACACTCTGCATGTCCATATGCAGCTTTAGATAATACAGTCCAAAAGGAACAGTTATTCTCTCACAAATGTAGCTGCTACACCACGAACAGATAACATTCAATAACATTTAACAACTTCTAAACATGTCAAGCATCAGAAACAAGACAGTGAGATGGTGTAAGGCTGACTGACAGGTTGCTGCTGAATCCCTAGAGGATGATACTCTGTCATGTCTGATGGGGTGCTGCATGTTGTGCACCTATTTCCATAGTAATTTTGTGCAGACCATACCTGACCACCAGCCTTCTATTAGAATTAGAGGGAGGAGAAACCAACCTTGCACACCAAAAAATTTAGGATGTTGGAATGAGAAAAGTAAAGAGGGCATCAGTGAGAAAACTGAGAGGGAATCTTGAAGTGAGAATACAGGACTATTTTAATTCCTTCAGTGTAAAATTAAAAGTAATATAGAGATTGATCCAATTCTAAATCCTTGAAAATCAAATCCTGTTCTAAAACACAAGCCCAGATGGTTGACTGATGTAAATAAATGCAACTTCATTGGCTCGAAGGGAACAGTATCAGTGTATACCAGCTGATGTTTTGCCAAATTCTCCTTCTGAGGTTCAATCAACACTCACATGTTCTCAGGTGAAAAGACACAGATTTACAAGATTCATTCCCAACTTACTGTGATGACAAACAGACACAATTACCATTTATGAGGTAATTAGGAGATAATTGCTCACCACAATAAATTTTCACTTCATTGTTCATGCCAGGAAACTCTATGCATTAACTTCTCCAAACCCATCTTTTGGCAGACTCTGAGGGTTTCCACTGAATCTTCCTCACCAGATTCTGTCTTTGACTTACCAGAAAAACTGATGTACAAGGTAATGCAGAGAAAATTTCTGATAATTATCTCCATCAAATAAATACTGCTGATTTGAATTAATTTAAGAGTGAGAATATGATCTGCATCAACAGCCCTATAATTAGACAGATTCTCAATGCATTTGTACCAGAGACAGAAGTCTCTGTGTACAATCTCGTGTCTCAGCTGTAGGTCTAACCTTGGCTTGGAATAACAATTTCTAGCAGAAAGGGGGGAGTTCATTCTCACACATTAATTTATTCCTTGGACTGTACTCTGAGAATGCAAATTAGGCTCCTGTTTGGGTGTTTGACATCCGTGCAACTAGTAGAAGTGCACATGTAACTGAACAGATATCACTGACTTCTGTCGAGTCAGCAGTCTTTCTTTATGAACAACAAGTAGCAAGTGAATCCTGAACTAAGATACAGCAAATGACGTGTCCTATAGCTTTATTATCCAGGACTTATGTGCTCAGAGAAGCCTAAGAACTTGATCAAGGATGTGATGGATGGCTAAGTACTATCAAACTCAAGTCTCTCTGTTAGTTCCCACCAGCACATCCAATCAGTCCCCAGAAAGGAAATCACTTTGTACAACACATTTCTCTAGATATTACAGGGCTTATTTCTCTACCTTCGGGTTTGAAGACAGAGTGAAGACAGGGAGTAGAAAATGTGGGAAATAAGAACTACTGTGTTTGGCATAACAGATGAAGGGTAATGAGAGAGTAGAGGTGCTTTGAATTCCTAGAGGTGGTTTTGTATTTCACTTTTTCCTCTCCATCACCACTAGTAAAAAATTATTTCCTGAAGTGAGGAACATGTAAGGAACATGCCAAATCAATGCAAGGTTTCTCCATGAACTGACAATACTTCCAGGTTATTAATGATAATGTGGATTTTAACTCAAGGCGTAAGGCACAATAACCAGAACAAAGGGTTCGCTGCATACTTTACATCTGAAAAAAATTCCAAATTGAGCAAAATATTTGCTTTGATTTTTCTGGTAGGTAGTCATAACATTGGGTCAAATTAAGATCTTGCTGGAGACAGTTGCATATGGATTATTGAGGAATTGTTTTTTGGTTTGGGTTTTTTTTTTTTAAGAAAACATTGCAGCTGTAGTGCTTTAATGTAAGTATACCACAGGAATTTTTAAAATCTAGTACAGATAGCAAGCTGAGTTGAATTCTGGCTGAACAGCTGGGACTAGATGGTGGTAATCAGTGGCACAAAGTCTACTTGGAGGCCAGTACCTAGCTGTGTACCCCAGGGTTCAATACTAGCTCAATACTACTGTTCAGCATCTTCATTAGTGATCTGGATGATGGGGGAAGAGCATACCCTCAGCAAGTTTGCAGATGACAAAAAGCTAGGAGGAGTGGCTGATAACACCAGAAGGTTGTACTGCCATCCAGAGGGATCTGGACAGGCTGAAGAAATGGGCTGACAGGAACCTCATGAAGTTCACCTAGGGCAAGTGAAAAGTCCTTCACCTGGGCAGGAACAACCCAGGCACCATCATTTCCTGGGGGACACCCAGCTGGCAAGCAGCTTGGAAGGGTCCAGGTAGATACCAAGATGAATGTGAGACAAGAATGTGCTCTTGCTGCAAAGAAGGCTAACGGTAACCCAGGCTGTATCAGGCAGATCACTGTCAGCAGGTCATGGGAGGTGATCCTACCCCTCTGCTCAGCACTGGTGAGGCCACACTTGGAGTGCTGTGTCCAGTGGTGGGGTCCTCAGCACAAGAGAGACACAGGCTTCTCAGAGAGAGTTCAATGAAGGGCCGCCAAGATGGTGAAGGGACTGGAGCACCTCACATATGAGGACAGGCTGAGAGAGCTGGGACTGTTCAGTCTGGAGAAGAGAAGGCTCAGGGGGATCTCACAGATGTGTGTAAATACCTGAAAGGAGGAGGCAAAGGAGACAGAGTCAGGCTCTGTTCATTGGTGGGCAGTGACAGGACGAGCAGCAATGGGCACGAACTGAACATGAGGAAACCCTTTTTTACTCAGTGAGGGTGACTGAGCACTGGCACAGATTATCCAAAGGGGTGACAGAGTCTCCGTTCCTGCACCTGTTCAAAACCATCTGGACATGGGTCTGGGCAACTGGTGCTACGTTTCCCTGCCTGAGGTGAGTGGGTGGTGGAGGGTGGAATAGATGACCTCCGGAGGTCCCTTCTAGCCTCAATTATTCTGTAATTCTGTGAATACACAAGCTTCTCCCTGGGAGCTGCAGGGATTTACAGGGTTTTCCTATCATCACCTTTCACATGAAAACATGTAACGTGTTTTGGAATGGGAAGTTGCTCTTACAGTGCAATTCAATAACTGATCCGCTTCACTAGCAAATCTGCATTTTTCAAAAAAATCTCAATTCATTTTTATTTCCGGGGTGCATGAATAGAGAGACTGAATGCATTATGTGAAAGCACAGAGAATGAATGCATAGTCCCCGAAACCAAGCAGAATTGCTGAAACAGTTAACGTACGTTGCTAAAATATATAATAGAATTAAAAATGTAACTAAATTTTCATTTTCATTCAGACAAAGGGAAAGGTACAATAGGAATCTGTTTCTCTCCTCTTGTTCAAAATACACTTAATAGCAAATGAATAGTTTCTAGGGAGCTGTACACTTTGATGGGTCTTTTGCTTGCTTGTTTTTAATTTCAACCAAGGTAACAAGATATACAAAACATCCCCACCCTAACTCACACATGCACAAACAGGAATTTGTAAGAACTTCCACCTCTCTGGCTTTTTAATGTTTTATTTCTGGGTTTTTTGTTTTTTGGGGGTTTTTTTTCAGGGACTTATTAAAACCAAATAACAAGTGTTCAAAGAAAAGAGCAACGGCAAATTCACATTGATTTGGATGCTTTTTGAAAGAGAGAATTCAAAGGCTACATACTTTGAGCTTCCAGTGCTCCACAATTAACATCATGTAAGCTGCCATTACCCAGGAATATGTTGGGAAACTCTCTGTTCTGCAGATGTAAAATCTCTTTGAACTGAATAAATTTCTGCCACAAAAATAAGAAAAAACATTGCTAAAAAATCTAACTTACTTCTAATCAGAGAACAAATAGAATGGGCAAATCTATACATACTACTCCCAAAGGGCCATTTTTTTACCTCTTTGTCTCAGATTTTTTTAAGATCATCTGATCTAATTTGGATCCTATTCCACCAAAACCCCTGTTCTTTTCCCATCCTTTATCCCCCTCTGTGCAAATAGACCATTCTCCTGTGAACTGCAGAAAGAGGCTTTCTGCCTACAAAGCTCAGCATGGGTCTCATGCAACAGCTAAGAAGCAAGGCTTGTGAAAAAGAAAATTGGATAAACCAAAGCAAAAGCCACCAAATTGTTTCATACCATGGAGATTTATTTCTCCAAGTATATGTGTTTTTGAGAATATTCTCTTTTGGAGGTCTCCAGTAGTCCTGTTGTAAGACAACTAGACCTGGCTTTCTATAAATGTTCAAAATCAATAACTTAAATTTTATCTTTCTTGATTTTGACTATGATACTATAATCTCTGGTAAGTGTGGAAACAGAAGAATTGCAGAGGGGATCAGACCACCCACCTCAGAGATAGTTCTGTTAGTGATAGTATTCTAACAGATGTCAACAACAAACTTGAAGAAAATGCTTTAAAATAAGAAAGCTTAAAACAAGTTTCTTTGTTTCTGGAATTCAGTAGTTTAAAGAATTCCTAAGCCAGAGTCTTTATTAGTACATTGTCCTAATAATCACCAATAGAGGAGGTTTTGTCACTCATCTGCCAATTTATTTTACTACAGGCTGGCAAAACGATGCTTCAAAATCCTTTTAAAAATTTATTCAAAATGCCGTAATTAAAAACAACATTTTGTTTCCTTAATTATTCCTAGTCAAATTTTACCTTTGAGCAGATGGTAGCCAGCCCATTTTAAAATCAATGCAACCTTAATATAAGAGGGGCAACTTGAACTTCCACTGGAAATCTAAGTTTTACACAACTATCACAACTATTCTCTGATTGTTTGCCTTACACAAATTCTGGTAGCATATTTTGAACCACTCAGTAGTGTTTAAATTGAGCATACCATTAAGTAAGCTTACATGGGTGTTTTTAATCATATTTTAAAGCACAATCACTGCACAGATAAGCTTACAACATAAATAAAGATAGACAACAACCAAAATAACACAGCAATCTTCAGTATTACTTAATTCTGGTTCAAGTAGAAAAAAATAGGGACTCAATATTTTTTCATATTACCTTTAGTTCACTGGGTGTGCTGTTGAATCATCTGTTCTGGCTACTCGAGGGAGAATTCAAGCCTTTTATGCCAAAAATATAGCTATATTTCTCCAAGCTTCAAAGGCTACCAGGGGAGGAAGGAAGGTGCTGCTGGGGACTGGGGAGGGGGGGATGCTACCAGCTTAAATATACAATACTTACATTACTGAATGCTTTGGACTGAAGGGATGTAGGACACCAAGGGAAACACCATCATTAATGGGTCCAGGACTTTTTTATGCATAGCCACACATATGGCCTGCTGGGTATAGAATGTGGTGCAGCTCCAGGGTAAAACCCCAGGTGCTATTTGGCTTGAAAGGAAAATCACTACTTTACTATTTTCTTGTATTTAGGTCTTGGCCAGAACTTCTCAGTAAACATACCATGTATCTGAACTGTGTATAGGGCCCCAATTCTGGTCTGGTCCATATCTTTAGTTACAGAATAATGAAAAGAAACAAAGACCTGTGTAACAGAAAGTGTCCATAATATTGAGGTTGCTCTGGAAGTACATGCTTTAGTAACCTAGCATAAGCACTTAAAAAACTTTACTGATTTTCACCTAGGAATGTATAACCCACATTGCGATAATTTTGGTAATGAAAAACATAGAAAAAGATATTCAAGAATAAGTCATGGGATCTCTAATTGCCCTAATAAAGCTTTCTGGTGTCTTGCAGGAGAATCTGCAAGCAGACCTTTCAGATATGCCATCAGTCTCTAGTCTTTGATGAACAGTTGTGCTCCTTACTGCTTTAATTGAATGGTTGGATTTGGAAGTTGATTTTTTTTCCTTAAACACATTAAGGATTTTTCTTTACCTTCTCAGAGTCTAAACACATTCTGTGTGTCAAGAATTAAGCTGACTAATTTTTGTTTGCAGGCTGACAAGATTCACATTCTAATTGTCTTTTTGGCACTAATAATAGTTCTGTCAGAGCTTCTGAGGCTAATTCTGGTTTTGTTCATGTATATTATTTGTGTGTGACATGCTATTAGTCATCATTTTCATGCATATTAATAAACACAGAAGTATAGACTTTAAATGTATGTATTCGTTGAATGATTATCACTTCATATTAACATCAGGGAGACTACTCTTGTGGACAGACAAGAAGAGATACACTTAAACCACTTCAACATTTTAAGATGTTTTAAGAATTTCTTTAGAGAATCAAAGACGATTCTAGGGATGGCATGAGAAGACCCAGAGTGGGGATTATTTGGACTTGAAAATTTATACTGAGGGATCCATCCTTGATTCATACCACTAAGGCTTGAGAACTCTATCACAAATCCATAGTAGCTCTGTGTTAAGTCAAAAGATCCTTCCTTAATTTATTAAAGATCTCCATAAATAATTTCTAGAAGCTACTTGGCACTGTTTTTTGTAATATCTGTTAAAGCTGTAGATAACACTGTATTGCTTCACTTCCTGGACTCCAAAACTGTAGCACCGAAAATAAGTTTGGGAACCAATGATCTATGTCCATAAATTGGAAGTTCTCTAACATGGATCCCCACTGGTGTGTGGGAATACTCTGGCTCTGGTGGCCTTTAAAGAGATTATAGAGAAATGTGGGTGGGCTGCAAGTAAATATGATGTTCCAACTGTATGAGCATCATCTAAAATTCTTGTATTTTGTCTGCTCATGCCTATTTTCACTTGACCGATTCACATAAAGGTGGAAAGACCTAGCTTAAAAAATTAGTACGATGGAATTTGCAAAGTTCTGTCTTCTCCTACCTTTGAGACTGAGAACAACTTCTGGGAGTGCTACGTGTCCTTCTGAGATTATTTGAAATGCTTCTGACAAGACTTAAATTGCTTAGATTACTGGTTTCTGAGTAGCTAATGCTAAAAGTTTATATTCTGAAGATGGAGTTGGAAAATTTACCAGGTATAATGTTCTAAACTTTGCCCTGAATTCAACAGATTTTGGGGAAAATAGATAGCACTTTAAGAGAGGAAGTATTTGCTTTGTTTCTGTAAGAGGCTTGTAAGATGTCCTGTTACACAAAACAAGAAAATCTTCCTTAAAATGGTCCCACATTTCATATCTTCTTACTCATATCTTATCTCATTACCTATTACTGAATAAACTTACAACTTGTCAAAGGAAACTTGTGATACAACATAAGTAGACATGCTTTGCCAGCTGGACATACACTGTCCCACATTGTGCAATAGGACATCTGCCAACAGTGTTACTAGTGCAGCTAAGACAAGGTCTTTCAAGTGTGCAGACTTACAGTTCCACTTCCAGTGTCACACTGATGAGATGAATAAACCAACCCAGTATAAACTAATATAATACAATGCAAAATCAATAAATAAATTGCATAGTCAGTGCTAACAATGTCCTGTCACTCTTCATTAGTATGGGAGAGCACAAACTTGGTTGTCTTCAAGATACAAGGCACAACAAAATTAATTTCTCTAGAACTATACTGGGAGGGAATTTTAGCAACATATTCATCTGCCATTCAGTGGTTTTTACAATTGAAAAGTTATTTTAAAGATAGATCTCCTTTTCAGGTCCTGATATGTGACACTAATGATCTTCCCCATTCATTTACTCCTTGTAAATAAGTCAGTGTATTACTTTGATATTCTGTGGTTTTTCTGAGTCAACAGACTTTTCCAGCCCAAAGAATGTGTGAGGTAGCCAAGAAAACACATAAGTACAATCTGCTACACTCTATAGCAAAACAGTATTCCTGACATCTTAAATGTTTCCTGGGAGTACTAGAGCTCTTTAGAGCCTCCACAGGTTTTGTGTAGAGCCTCCACAGGTTTTGTGTAGAGCCTCCACAGGTTTGTGTGCATATGAACTGTAGTAGATAGGCTTTGCTTAAAACAACTGTTTTTACAGTAAAACTCTCTGGTCAAGTCTCAGGTCACCTGTTGAACTAATCTGTGGTTCCTGGAGGTCTACCTAGCCTCCAAAGCAAAACAGTTCAGAACTCTTTCAGCCAATGAAAACAACATGCAGCTGCAAGTTTAATACCAGCTATAGTGACTGGCTTGCAGACCTATTGCCGCAAGCTCTTCAGGAGAAAGTGAAATGGACAGTCTAGCATTTCTCTGTGGCCTCTTACAGCATTGTCTTCCCATGTGTGGTACTGCCTATCTCACTTTCATCAGAAGTAACCATTCATGCCTATCTGCACAGAAGAATGAGTTAAAGGATATCAGTTGACAGAAAGCCCTGGAACTATAGACTAACATGTTTTTCTAAAGCCTTCACTTTGCTGCTGCTAATGTTACAAATAAAAAATAAATATTAAAATTGCATAAGGCATCTGATATGTGAAAAGCACTGCACTTTCTATTTCCTCCCTAGGGAACATGTTTCTTATCCTAAGGGTTTCAGAACTGTACAGCACTATTTCTGACTCTAAAACTCCTGCGCTCCTGGAGGCAGCCTGCAGCCAACTGAAGCTAGATGAAATATGTTCTAAAGTAACATTATCAAACTTCTAAAGTGAGCAAGTGAGCTGTTTAAACTACCCCCACCCCCCAAAAAAAAAAAAATTAGCTTGCCAGGTATTTGATTCCAAGCTCTACATGACAGCACTTTCTTACTATTTAAAAAATTGCTTTATAGTGGGGGAAAAGAAAAAAATTCCACACAGTTTATTGCATTTTCACCTGGGATTTACTCATAATTTTACTCCTCCAGAATAAGCTCCTTGAGTTCATTGTTTTGTACAGAAACACAAACAAAAATCTTATACAACCAGGAAAGTATTCAAAACTCATAAATATAGATTCCTTACAAAGTTAAATTGTTCTCAAAAGTTGATCTCTCAACAGTGGTCTGTCTTTTATTTCTTAAAAAAAATATATATCTTCTTTTTGTCCTTCTTTAATACAGCCAAATAAAAGGAGCAGATGTTAACATACCTCAGCCAAAATTAGAAGAGCTAGCAACCCAGCAAAGATATCATTATAGTACAAATAATTCCAAAATGGATAAATGAACACGGGAACACACAACAGTACAAAAAGCCAACAGGACAATCAATTTGGTAACATGCATATCTGTCTCTTGTGTACATTTGTAAAGTATGCTATCAGAGTAATTTTAATTTCCATGTTAAGGATGGACATAGCAATTGCCCTCTCTCCAGGCAGTCTGCAGGCCAAGTGCAACCCTGAGTTATACCAGACCAAACCTACAGGATGTCTAGTAATAACTTGCATCAGCATTTGGCCTCTCATAGTAAAATGATGACAGATCTATAAAGGATGAAGAAATGTCAGTAGAAACACAAACAAAAGCAAATCTTTAACACAGGAGGATAAACTTACTTGTGGAGATTTAACAGGCTTGAACTAAATGATACTGGTCTGACTTTAACTCATTAGAGAGCTTAAGTTTATCTCTGTTCAGCTGTGGACTTCACACAGTCTCAAAGTCTCAATCCCCAAAGTAAGTATGCTTATCCAAACTGTCCCTTAAAACTTCCAGAAGGTTCATTTATAAGAACTGAATTTTGAGAAGAAAACTTTTAGAAACTCCATAGTCAGAAAAGCATCCTCATATTTATGATATACCTAATACAAAGTATGTAATATTTTCACATGAACGGAGAATGCAGAGAGAAAAGTAGCTTCAGCATGTAGTTTTAAAATAGGTAAAATAAAAGCCTTTTGATTTTGAGGGTTTTTGGGGTTTTTTGAGGTTTCTTTTGGCTAAACCTGACTGAGTTTACATAAGAGTCAATGCATAACAATAATCTGGTTATTTAGGACAGGGTAAAGCATGCTTCATTTCAGCAATATTATTTTTGTAACTGAATAGAAAAAAGGAAAGATTTAAGTAGTAAAGCTCAAAGGTTTGTCTAAGAAGAAAAAAAAAGCCTCTTTTTTTTAAATGATAGCATTTAAAGATCTATAGAATATGAATGAAGTCTCGCTGTCTAGTAACAAGCTGCTTTTAGGCACTATAATCCAGGAAATGGCTTTCCTGTACTAACCCTGCAGTGAAAGGTTGAAAACAACTTTTATTACATGCAGCTCAACTAGCCTCTAAGTGTTCTTTATGTACAGGATAATTAGAGGTCAGTCAGTCACAAGTGTCTAGACCTGCTTTATGCAGGAAGAGATCTAAGATTAGCAATGCTCTAAACTGTACAAAGATACACAACATTTGGGTGTTTGACCCAGCCCCACCCAAGTATGCAAAATGAGTGTTGATCTACTACTGTTTCATTTAGGAAAAAAGGGTTGTGAAGCCAAGTAGGAGGCCACTATTATAGGGTGTTTTCTCAACCTGAATCAATAAACCAAAAACTGTATTAGAAAGGAATTGCATGATCCAGACATGCATATGGAGTCATAAACTCTTTCATCTATAAGTCACCAGTTCAAATTTTGTTTCTTCTGAGCTGTGAAAAAAACTAGTGCTATCTGATTTCTTTCCGGTGGCCTACATGAAGTGAGTTCAAAGTCTCAATCAGAAGAGTGCTGCCCATCTCAATAGATAATATCAGCAAAGATCCAAGTACTGGATGAAAACACAGACTGAACTGAGATCTTCAGTTCAACAGGATGCCTGCATATTGATGGAAGAATTAAAACAAAACCTGCGCTTCTGTGTATTTTGATCTCCAGATTACTAAAATAACCTAATTCTCCAGAATTATCACTCTGTCACCTTCTACCAATATCACAAATATATACTTGATAATAAAATATACTAATTAAATAACACTTTTCAATTGCCACTGACAAATCAGTTTACAAAGAAGTATGAGCAGATCAACATATAGAGAGAGAAACCAAGGCTAATGCCATGGCCCAAAAGAGGCCTTTTTATGCTCTGTGTCCCTTAGACGAGGCATAAAGTAGTAGAGAGAGAGAGAGAGAACAGGTGCCTTTAACTGCAGAAATGTGTATAAAAATGCCATGGGTTCTGTTTCCATACCACCGTTTCCCATAACAGTTTAGAAAATGGAAGGGGGGAGGAGAAGGGAGGGGTGGAAGAGATCACTGTTCATTTTCCTTTTTCTTGACAGATGTTATCAGGCAAGGCAGCTGTGACTTGGATATACTACATGGCAAAAAATGTCTTTAAAAAAGTCAGAGGCAGAGAAAATTAGGAACTGCTTTTTGCCTTTCCTCTTTTACCACAGGGTGTCTTTACAGTTTTAAAAGACAGACAACAAAGAAGTTAGTGGCAGAAGCTGGGATTCTGGAAATGGCAGCAAGGGCAGGAGCTGGTTAAAGATTTAACAACATTTCATAGCTTCATATTGATTTTTGCCTTTTATGGGTATCAAGAGATTTGTCTTGTATTCCTGTTGCCTCTGTATTTATCACCTTTCTTTCCTATTATATATTTCAGATTTTTCATTTGCTGATATGTGTTTGCAAATGATACTTTTATTGCAGTGGAAGTGGTTTTATTTGTTTGAATGGCCTGGTGAAATTCTAAGAGGTTTATGACACAAAATATGCAGTTAATTAACTATTATCTGTAATAGATAACCCTTCTGCATTGAAAGGTCTTGCTTTAGCAGTCCATTAGTATGACCGCTTCTACATTTTAGCTTCAATAAAAAGCTCTATAAAGTGTCACTAACTGAAGCCAATTCTGTAAGGTGGTAAATGGGACTTAAGTCCAACACATGCATTAATCACTGATCTTCAGTTTTGGGGCCAGCTCTGTTTAATACCT
>NW_010305859.1:0-4893 GCF_000700745.2 Antrostomus carolinensis
GGGGAAAGGAGATGAGGGGTTCCCCCTTGTCTTTTGCCTCAGGAAAGCCCCCTTCCAAGTACCACATCTCGCAGTCAATGACTGTGTCTGCGATTTTGGCCATAGGATTTTGCGTTTTGCTGTTTACTGCGCTTCTCCCTCCCAGTCCTAATGCAGCTGTGAACCAGCCAAACACAATGGCCTTGAGCTCCAGCAGCAACTGGTAACATGAGTACTTTTATCAACATTCCTCTCATAACAAGTCCCACACTGAAACTAAAACACAGCTATTCTAACTACTAAGAGGAAAATTAACGCTATCCTACCAAAAACCAGGAGAGGTGGGCAGTGCCAACAAGCCTGGTTTGGTCCCTGGGGAGAGGCAGCAGCAGGGCAAGTCTCTGGGGCCAGGGAGGTTCTCCTGTCCTCTCCTGCCTCTGAGCACCTCCTGCCTCACCCCATCTGTCACCCACCCCACAGGGCCTGTGCACCCAGGGCTCTCCAGCCATCTCCTCCTCTCAGTGCCCAGGAGTCCCACAGAACATGTCTGCTGAGGGAACAGCCATTCCCCATTGCCACCAGGACAGGCCTTCGGGCTGGAAGGAAGCGTCTGATAAGTCACATTCTGCCCTTGGATCATAAGTGGGACAGAATTTGTTTAGTTAATTAAACATTAGCACAACCCTAGCTTTCTCTCAACATTAACAACAGAGAAAATTTCTCAAACAAATTACATCTAGGCTCTTTGATGAAACCTAAGCCTGTTGATTTTTATAATAGATGCTATATCACATACATCTTGGCACCTTTTGGATATTAAATCCTCAGCAGAGATATATAGAGAATAGCAAATATTCCATCACATATATTGAGTACCTCTTGTTCTGCATTACCTTCCCTGTATCCTTTGAGAAGATCATTACCAGCGTTCTTTCTAGTCTAAGTGTATCTCTAAAACTACATTATTATCTATAATTATTCTCAAAACAGAGTGCAAAGTTGTGATATTAGTATAGCTACAAAAAAGTAAATCTCACATGAACACTTCAAAAACCTTGTAGCAAAAGACTGACCCTGCAAACACAAGTGTTTCTTTTTTGTATTGAGTGATGTCTGAAGACAAAATTTTCCTTTCCCTCCTTACTATATTGCCATGCTTTGGGAATATTGGTAATTAAGGAATTTTCTCTTCAAAGCACTTTGCATATCAAAGGAACAGAGCAGCTTGGCAATGTGACAAATATTTTACAGGAAAACTGTAAACAAAAAATAACAGTCAGCAACTGCAAGAGAAAGCTGTGCATTGTTTTCCTGAATGTCTCTAAGGAGATTTCAGATTAATCAGCCGAGGAAATCAGGTCTGTTTACCTGATTTATTATTTACCTGAATTATTATTGCTCCTGATGTTATCTCAGTCCCTAGGAGTGCTTGCCACAGACCAAAACCCCCTCTTTGGGCTAGCAATTAAGCAACCCCCCACCCCAACTGATTTTTGACATAGCTTGCAGTCATAGGACAAGAAATGTGCACACACACACGAATGGGAAGAACAGAGAAACAAGAATTTATCAGGGCCCTGTGTTTAACTTCACTCAATGCCTTTACAAGGCAGCAACGAAAATGGCTTCCCTGTTTTGTTACAAGAAGGAATGTATTATCCAGAGAGTTGCAGCTGGGACCCAGCTGCTTATGGCAGCTCTGAGCAAATGTGAATGGCTTAGATGTAAAAGTAGAAAGATGATTTGGACTTTCTCCCTCTTGGAGCAATTGTCCACAGGGTAAAACTTTGGATAAATGCCTGGTGGAAAGAGAAATACTGTAGGCATCTGGGATCTAGTTCAATAGTTTTATTGAAATAGATACATGAAGCAGAACTTTCCACAGAAAAATTAACTTTGTAATCATTACCTATTCTTCGCCTGGGTTCATACATAGAAGTGGGCACTAACTGCAAACTGAGGAATTATGAACTGAATTTCCTACAGAAATAAACAAAGCAGGACAAGGACACTGTGACACCAATCAGCTTTGTATTTCTACCAGTAGAAGCTTGGCAGCAAGCTGAAAGATGAAGTAGACAAGAAGTTGGCACCCAAAGCAAAGCAGAGCTTAGAAGCACATCTGTTAGCGTCTTCCTGCATTGGGCTTCATGAGGTGTACACAGTTGTCTTCTCTCAGGAGGTCTTTCCAAACACCTGCTTGCAAGCGCATGCCAAAACTCTGGTGCAGACCAGTGCTAGTATTTATTATGTTTGCTTAGTGATTCCTGATGGCCCTTCCCAGGAGATGCAAGCCTAACACCCTGTCTTTGCTTAGTTGCTTCTGTGGAATACACTTGCAGGGAAAAGATCTCAAATGCTGGTTTCACTCTCTAAAGCAAAAGTGATCTTTGAGGAGCTGCTGTAAGTCCACAGGGCTTTTCCTCTGGCTGTCTATGACTCATGAACACTTAGCACATTACAAAACTGTGCCTTTAATAAACAGAAAAATATTTTAAAAACCTCCTGTCTGAGGATTGAACAGTTCCCATCTGTTGGTCTACCTGCTCTGTCCATTTTCTGTTTAATTTATGCAATGGAAGGAGATGAGTCTGCTAGGAAACATAAGGAAATTACTGTGGTAGGAAAATGAGAAAGCTAAATAGGAAGGATTATAGCACAGCATCCAATCTTGCCTGAAAACACAGAAGAAAAACATAGCAGAGGTAATGAGTTACAAGAGCATATTAACTTGGGGTGCATCCTGTCGGGCACATTCTCACTCAGGGGCTCTAGAACTGTGGCAAATAAGTGGATCACAGCTGATACACAAATTACTTCAAAGCAGCACACCCACAACTCTTAGTACCACTCCACCACAGAGGAGACAGGGAATACTTCAGAAATGGTTCCACAAATCCTTCTGCACAGAAATGAGGGACTCTGAAACCTCATGTTTGTAATTCCTCTTCCAAAAGACAGCGTCACTATTGCTTTTCTCACTCGCTGCCCCCCACTGCAGCTGCTGAATTTACAGCCTCCTCTTAAAATCCCTCTGACCAGCCTGTTTCTCTTCTCCAGACTATCCAGTTAATGAACATTTCTCAGGCAGAGTAAAAATTTCCACTGGCTGTAATACAGCAGCAGAGACATTGTTAAGTGCCACAGAAAGGAAAAGCATGAAGTCATAAACCAAATCTGTTTACAACCCCTTTTCCCCATGTGGTATTTACCTTTTTCACGCTGTTATGGCTCACGTTGAGAATCACACTCTTCTGTAGCACGTGCATACTGTCCTGCAGAATTGCTGCCCATCCAGTAGTTCTTCCACTTGATGTTCATTACTCCCAATGAACAGGACAGTACATTTGCCTAACAAGTTGTGTCCTGTTTTTTTTTCTCTTTCAGATCATTTATGAAATTTGCAAGTATAATATTTTTAGTTCTAATCTCCTCAGCCATCGTGCTTGCCACCTCTCTCAGTTTGGTCTCATTTCCAGATTTCATAAGTACATTTTGTCTTCAGCCAAATCATGCTCAGCCCAAGATGGCCACCCCTGGGAGTAACCACTGGACATGGCTCTGTATATAATATTCTATCTGCTTTTGCAGCTATTTCATCATACATCAAAATACACATCAGCTTCCTACCTTGGTTTTAAGAATGCCACTTAAAACGGCATCAAAGCCTTATTAGAATCAAGGTAAATAATTTCATAGAATGGTTTGGATTGGAAGGGACCTTAAAGATCATCTAGTTCCAACCCCCCTGCCATCAGCAGGGACACCTTCCACTAGACCAGGTTGCTCAAAGCCTCATCCAGCCTGGCCTTAAACACTTCCAGGGATGGGGCATCCACAATTTCCTTGGGCAACCTGTTCCAGTGTCTGACCACCCTCACAGTGAAGAATTTCTTCCTAATATCTAATCTAAACCTCCCCTCTTTCAGTTTAAACCCATTTCCCCTTGTTTTGTCATTAACTGCCCTTGTAAAAAGTCCCTCCCCAGCTTTCTTGTAGGCCCCAATTTATACCCCCAAAGCCTGTTTCTCTCTCATTTAAAAAAAAAGAAAGTTGATTTAACATAATTTGTTCTTTAAAACAATACTGTTTTTCTTTTTACTTAGTATCTTCTGAGCACCTATAAATGGTTTAATTATTTGTTATGCTCGTTTCCAGTAACTGGAACATAAGTAGCCTGTAACTCTCTGACATCTTTGCACTCCTCATCCCTTTTTAAAATAGATGTTATATTTGTAATCTCACTAATTTTTTCAAGGAAGATCATTATTATTCCTGAAATTGTTTTAGCCAGTTTTATATTTGCCTTGGATGAAATTTACCTGGCTCAGCTCATTTAAAAACTTCTCCACTATTTAAGCACCCTCTGACTTTTCCTGTTTTATCTCGAATCATTTTTTTCTGCTGGTGTTAATTGTGTTACTGCCTGAATGCAGGTGACCTTTATCAATGGACAGTCTTCCACAGCTGTCAATTATTTGATTAGCTAAAAAGGCAGAAGCATATGCTGTGGGTCAGCTGAAACCCATGGAGCTGTCAGGAGGAGTTTATATAATGTAAGTTCACTTTATTTCTTTAATGTATTTTTCTTTAAGAAGTAAAGAGAACTTTCAAGTTGCAAAACTCCAGCTCCAAATATGAGGAAATTCTGACATTAAAGTTTCTCTTGCAACATTAACCAAGTACTGTGTGTCTGTATATTATGATACAGGTTCAACTACAGGAGCAGGTACTTTTTTGTCCTGCAATGCCATAGTCTCTTTCAATACATACTGGGATAAAATTAGAGCTGTGCCCTAAAGAAGTCATAAGGATCTCACCTCATTTGTTACAAAAATTGGGAGACAGAGACAAAGAGGGAATTCTTATGATCATGGTAATGGAATGACATTTTAAGAATTAAATTCTCTGGTT
>NW_010305859.1:4922-27422 GCF_000700745.2 Antrostomus carolinensis
TCAACCCAAGTCTCTCACCAGGAGGCACTGGTTAGGTGGGTCACATTTTCTTTGTGCTCAGTTTGAGATACAGTCAGATCTACGTAAGTGCTGAGCACTCACAGGTGTTCATGAAAGGAGCTTCACTTTCAACAGAGAAAATACCTTATTATGCTAAATGTTCTGAAAGAAATCAGCTGCAGGGCATCTCAGAAGGGCACTGAGACTTCATAGACATTTGCAGCTTTTAAAATCCTTGTGCCTTTCACAGAATCACAGAATGTTGGGGATTGGAAGGGACCTCGAAAGATCATCTAGTCCAATCCACCTGCCGGAGCAGTGCCTTTGCTGCTACATACGAGTTTATCAGCATTTATGTCCCATGCTATTATAAAAACAAAAAAGTGAAGTACTTACATGTTACAGTGGCATGCGTTATTGAGAGACTGCTTTGCACAATCTGTGCAAATTAGTTTTGGCTACACTTCGAATATAAGGGCAAAACAAGATGCTGGATTGGCTTCTCTTTAAATGCTTTCACATGGCCCACTATCTAAGCCAGCAAAAGAACAGTGGGAACTCCTGTGATTGAAGGTTGCTTCCGACTGCCTACCTGTAAGGAACAGCGAGGGAGGGATTAATTTTATATGAATATATTAAAAATTAAAAAATTATGTAACTTCTCAGTATTTGCTATTGCACTTTCATGGTATATAGACTTTGGATGCATTTCTAAGGCAGAAAAAAGATACTGCATTGGTCTTTTTTTTTCCCCGTTTTTCAGTTCAGCCACTGGAGGGCAACATGATCCCAGTCACCTGGGCAGAGGAAGCGCTGCAGCCTGCAGAACCAGCAAGCAACTCCAAACTGTGCAGGAGTACTCTGCACACAGGTGTGGCAGAAATCAGACAATAACAACAGCAACAACTATTTTTTACATTGTGCTTTATTGGGAAGGTAGATTTATAAATTTCTTCCTACATATAAAATCTATTAAACTAGGTTTCTGCTTAGGATGATGTTTCCATGAGTTCTAAATCCATGGATTAGCCAAAGGATTTCTGAAGGAGACAACGTGAGGCCCACTGAGCCTGGTACCACGAGGAGTGAAATATTTCCCCCTGCTAAGTAACTGAAAACCTGACACATGTTTCTACTCTTGAAATAACTCTGGCAGACTTTTCTGGATTAGTTGTTAAATCCGTTACAACAGAGTATTTCTTTATTACATTTTAGAAGACTATCAGGAGTGTAGGGTCTGTGTTCCTGGAGAGGACCAGAGATTTCACGTCAGATATGCTTGCTTTGGAGAAAGCAACAGCCCAGCAAAAGAGTAGCAAATGGTGTTTGAAAAAAGTTAAAGCCAGTGTTTTGGGAAGAGGTAATAAGTACAAAGTAGATACCAATAAATGAAATGGCACTTTCTAAAGCAGGGAACGTGCAGACTGCATTATATGACACAGCAAAACAACGTTTCGTGCTGAAGTCATATTGGCTGTTTCAGATTGGGTTTTCAAAGAGGCAGAATCTCATTCTTCTTGTTCTCCACACGCTCTTGGTTTCACAGTCTTTCCATCTCATCTCTGTCTGTGCAGAAAGTCTTTGTTTGCAGCCATTAGCAATCCAGCTGTGGTTTTGGCATCTCTGGAAAGCAGTTCCATGCAGCGGGACTGTTCTGGACAAGCTAGCTAGGATAACTCGCTGCATGAAGGATTTGCTTTGTGGATGCACAAGGATAAGCCTTTAGTATCCTCCCCGTTTCATCCTCCCCCCACCAGCATCACGCATGCATGCACAGAGGGACACACGCTGGCTTGTGGTTCAATTTAATCTTCGTAGCACAGGGATTTGTTCCTTATCCATCCAACCAGCCTGTGGGAGGGGATGAGGAGAGTTTTCAGCTGCCAAACAAGGCTCTCTCTGAGCCGGATGTGAGGATCCCATTTTAAATCCCTGTTTCCCTGCACCTGGAAGCAGATTGAAATCAGACTGAAAGGATGGAAGTTTGGATCTTTAGAGAAATATCAGCCTTAATGCAGTGTAAAAATGGAGGTTTGCAAACATGGAGGGTGGGACGTCATGTTTTAAAGCCTTTAATTCTTGTGCGTTCCCAGTTTGTACAGCTTTGGGGGACAAAGCAGCAGGGTGAAGGAGGGAGCTGATATTTGAGAGGAAAGAAGAAGAAATTAAGTTTGTTTTTTATTTGTGTAAATTGATGGTAACCCGTGACAGTGTCAGATGTAGAAGCAGGGGAAGAATAATTTCACATTTTCCCTGTCAGTTATTTTTTGCAGAAATTCCTTGGAGGGAAGGGAGTCATTGAGATGCCAACTGCTGATTTCTGCAGGTTTTTTGTACTAGACAAGGCAGATGTCCAAATTTTTATAACTTTCTATTGAAATAAATGTCAAATTTAGCCATCAAAACAGACTTTATTTTAGGGTGAAATTGGAGCCTCAGAGCAATCTGTCTAATTATGGGGCTGGCTGAAGTCACCACCACCACATGAAACTCTTGCCTTAGAGCCTGTTTCGGTATTAGAGTTCATCAATCCAGCAGTGTGTAATTGCACTGTGGAGTAGTCAGTAGTAGTATCTGCTCTGAGTCACTGCAGGTAGCTCTACCAGCACATGCCTGGTGAGAACTGAGATGTCGTGTAGCAATGGCACTACGTGTGCCCTGGGATGATGCTGCTTACTGTATGAAATGCTTCATTTTTTTTTTACTACATGCAGACAGTATTTCTGCTCATTTCTTAAGTCACAGGGAGGCTCATTTGAATAAATTAATGGGGATTAAAATTGCTTGTGTTTATTAATTCTGTGTGCAACTTTTACATGGCTAAAGTGTTAAGGAAAATCTCCATTATAATGGAGGATATTCTAGTAATTGCTTGTAATTATAAGGGCCACTCACTACAAATACATTTAAATAGATCATAGCAAAAGAATGAGAGGCTGACCCTTCCATAGCTTAGGACAATTCATGTATCTTAGGCAGAAGAACTGAATAAAAGCCATGCTCTCCTTAGGCTGACTACCCCAGAAGCAGCTGGATTCATGCTGAGCATTGACACTATAAAAGCCATTCAGTTTAGTTATGATATTTGGGGTTGTTAGGATCACAACTGCAGGTGATTCAGATAACCAGGCTAGAAAAAATTAAGCTACGTTTGTGTTATATCACAATGAGCCAGTTTGCTGTTATTTTGTAGTAGAAATAATTGATTCACTTACCTTATCACTGCAAAAGCAGAAAGAATTTGGCATATATATGAAGATATTTGAAGGCATCTTGAAATGTATTGATCTTAATACATGTTACTGATGAAGGAACTTGCAATGAACCAAGCCCTGAGGGAACATGTTGCCTGGGAGGTGGGTTTTTATCCTATTTGCCAGGCAGAAGATACTAACAAGTTCACTAGTTATTCTTTTTTATCTTGTAAAGTTAAATTTCCAGCTTAAAGAAATGGTTGGAAAAAGGAGCCCTAAGACAGAGAGATCACATCTGGGCAGAAACTTTGTGTCTTAGAGAGCTCCAGGTCACATTCATCCCTGGCATACCTAATTTCAGTGGATGCAAAGCACAACAGATTTTAGCTGCTCTGTTTTTTCGGGGAAGGTTTTATGTTTTAGATCCCTAAAAGCAAGGGCATTTTTTTAACACAGGGACAAGCGCATTGTTAGCCTGATTCAAGTGTTCTCTTTATTTTAATACATTCTGACAGACATCAGCAACCGTGTAATGACAAGAAAGTAGAGAGACTAACAGTTAAAGGAACTAGGTGACCAGAGGGGATCCATGAGAGCCCCTCAAGCCTTGTTTCTCTGGGCTGCCTGTTCAAATGCAGCCACACTTCTCCTGTTTATGTGAAAGGATGCTTAGAGGGCTTTTTGAACCCCCTGGCAATTTACCCTGCTACCAAAAAACACAACCACAAACCCTCCATTATGATTAAGCAGCTGCCTTGGAAGAGAAATCATGCTTTTGTGGTTAAGATACGCAAACATGATGTTCCTTCTAATTCACCAAATTAATTGAAAAGTTGCATTTCCAAGTGGATTAGCTCCCTTTTATGGGCAGTGGTATTTGGAAAAGGTCATAATTTGCTTCAACCTTTCTCTCTTTTTTGTGAGTTCCCATTTCCATACAGGGAATAACTTTGGATGGACTAATCTACTCAGAAATGAAACTACGTTAATCTAACTGCTTCCACATCAACCAGTCTTTGGAAAGAAGCAGGAAGGCCATTGGTCCCACAGATAATTCATTGCCTGGAACAAAAAGGGCTTGCATAAGTTTTGCCAAATTGTGTCCCTCACAGGGCAGGATAGTGGGCTGTGCATCCTTATTTTCTCTCTTTGACACTAGTGTAATTGCATGCTCCAGTGTGCAAGAGCAGATTGGAGTGGCTTTTCTTAACTAGTGGTTGCAGCTTCAAAAAGGTATCCATGGGGATGGCCACATGGATTCATGGAGCAGCCCCTGACAATAGTCTCCAAGTGAGGAATTGGAGGATCCTGGCCACAGGATTAGAAAGGTGAATTCAAGAGACTAATAGTGTTTAAGAGCACAGTTTGTGCTGTGACTGTTTCAGTTCTCAAGGAAGCTGAATGGGGTGGGTAAGTCAGCAGGCAGAAAGTCAGTAACTCAGTGCAAAGGTCTTCAGTAGAAGTCTCTCCCACTGTTAACCATTGTCTTATAAAATTATTACCTTGTACCTCAAAAGTGAGAACTGCAAAGGCTAATGAGCTAATTCTCTGGGCCCACTACCTCCATCCCACGCTGCCACACCAGGAAGCCAAGTGTCCTTCGCTAGGTTCTTCACTGGAGGTGGGAAGTCCCCAGCGTACACCCACCACACAGGGAATCCTGTTCCTTTAGCAATGTTTGCAGCAGGCATCACATCAAGAGCACCTTCCTGGTATTTCCAGCTCTTGCACTGGACATGGCACTGCCAGTTTGAGGAAATCACCTGCAGGGAGCCTTTTGGCTCAAATCGCTGTCACATTGAAGCTGTGCTTGCCCTTGGCTAGGAATTTCATTTAGGTTTTCCAAAGATCCACATCTCCTTCTTATAAGAAAGAAAATATCAAGTAAGTGTCTGCCTTGTGGTACCAGGAGAGCAGGACTGTAGTAAAACTGTGTGGGAGAGCACCGAGGGTGTCATTTAATATATAGACACCTCAAAGAACTGTATTGGTGGATTCTCCTTTGACTTACCGTAACAGACACATGTTTGAAGTACTTAGATGTTGTAAGAAATCTTCCCAGCACAGTTGTAAATAGCGGCTCCAAGTCACAGACACACAGACCATATTTGTAGCATTAAATGTAATTCGTATTTTGGTATGGGAGTGTGTCCCTCCCTACAGATTCTTGGGGCTAAAGCCAAGCAGATACCCAATGAGTGAAATTAAATCAAAAACTTTTCACTTGTGTGCTATGAAGTAAAAACAAAGAAGAACCCAGAGATATGATAGTCCTGGATAGGCACAGGTTAACAGGAGGTAAAACTGAGACCCATGTCAGACATACTTTGAAGTGAGTCTTCAAAGATAATTACTTGTAATCAATTATCAGCATAGAATGACTGTGTCCATCCCACAGCACTGTTTTTAACACAAAGTCAAGCAGAAGCATGAGAGCAACGCTATTCTAAAGCCACATACATCTTTATTCTCCACCCAGGCCAGCAAGGGTGGGAAAAGGGAATGCAATTAAAAATAACAATCAGCAAACATACATTATCTTTACTTAAAAAAAACATCCAGACTAGAGCAGCCAGAAAGACACTCAACAATCAGACTAACTGGAGTTCCCTGCAGTTTGACAGTGGCACATAAGCAGAAATTACTTCTGAATTTCTGAAAGCAAAGGTAGAACAAGACAAAAACTTGTGCTTTTTTTCAATTACAACAAGTGATTATGATTATATATTTTGCAGCAGGCAAACCACTCCGGGAGATAACAGGCAAGAGAGAAAGCTATCTAGAGTTGTTTTGAGAAAAGTTTAAATAAAACATTTACAAATAGCACCATAACTAACCCCAAGCTTAAACTAGCCCCCACCAAAATCAGTGACAGAACACCCTGACTTTGGCAGGAGCAGAGGCAAGCTTGGTTAAGTGTAAAGAGGTTGAAAACACATGATGGATTGTTACAGTATATCCCCCAAAAGGTGGCCTCCAAACCCAGAAGCACAGCTGCCATGGCAGAGGGAGGGTAATATGACTTCTCTGATGCTCCTTTGTGTCTACATGGCAGTAAGAGGCACAGATTTGGTTTTGTCCTACTCTGGCAGGCTGTTTGCAATCCTGAAAGCAAATCCTGCAGCTCAGCAGACATTTCACATGGCTGTATTCTGTAATGAGCTAGTATTTATCATTCAAGCCCTCCGTAAGTGAAGGCTCTTTGTGCTGCTGACCCCAGCCTTTCGTCTAGCCTTGAACAGCTGCTCTTTGGCAGTGACAGCTGAATTGGGTTTTCCCCCACTGCAGCAATGCACACTTGCCAGCCATCCTTTCCTGAACCTGCTTGTTTGCCGGATATTGGGACCAAGATACACAATCCTCTCCTCTCATCCCAGCAGTTTCCCTCTAGGAAAAGCATGAGAACACTTGCCAGCGGGCCTCCCTTCCCACTAACGCTTATTAAGCATCACTTCTTCCCACCCTCCAGCCATGTGGGAGCCTGCAGTTTCCATCTGGAGGAGTATTAAGCAGAATGGCTGCACTGGGTCACTACAGACTGCCAGCCCTGGCATGACGTATCCTCAGCTTCGCTAGTAATTCAGAGGCATATCAAGCTCCCTGATTGAAACAGCCCCGTGAAAAGCATTTCACTGCTTGAACTGGTCCCAGGCACAGGTCAGCCCCTTTGAACCCCACCGAATTACCTGCCTTTGCCTCACAGATTGGGGTCTTTTTTTTTTTTATTCCCCCTGGAAGCTGGTCATTGTCTTTAAAGACTTAGCCAGTAAAAACTGGAAGCTGTGTGTCAGGAAGCAGCAAACGCCTGGCTGTACCTGTAAGTGTGGGGCCAAGCCCACTCTTGATATTTCAAGTTAATCCTTGGGCTAGTGCGAAGAGGCTGCTTTGGCTGGACCTCCCAGAAGGGGATGGACCAAGGATTCAGCAGGGACTTTACTTATTTCTCAGTGTAAGGCCTAGAGCATCAGATGGGCTTGTTTATACAGCACAGGTTCCCAGACATCCTAACCAGGACAGCCAGTCTGTGCAGTCTTGACCCTATCCTTGAAATGCAACACAAAGCATTAGTTCCTGTGAAATCCAGCATCTGAATGCTTCTCTTTACCATCCTAAAACTAGAGCAGCTCCCCTCTGGTAGGGAGACTGGGGGAGTGAAACACCTGTACAGACATGAGTGACTGTGCAGCCTGACTGACTGCTCACTATGGATTATCTACCTACACACATGCAAATGGTGGGCTCCTCTGGGCTGGGGCTGAGCCAGACTTTCCAGCAGCACGAGCTGAACTAGAGCACTCAGAAAATTAATCATGTTTCAGACATGTAATTCAGTCCCCATTAGAGTCCGTTATACCTCTCTCTTACTTTCCGTGTATCCCCCCTTAGGCCAAAACCCCAACAGGCAATCCAGAAAAAGAAATTTTCTGCAAGTCATTTTTTTAATTTCTCCAGACCGTGGTGGCTACCTCAGCCTGGTCTGGAAGCCCACTAAGATGACATGCAAAGTCCCGAAAGGACGGAAACCAATTATGAAAATGAGACATGAGGACAGGAGGATGTATAATCCGTTGCTCTTCTATATAATTAACCAGGAAGTGTGTGTGGGATGCAGATTTCCAGAGCTGAGGCACTAATGGAGTTTGCACTGGCACTAAGAGACATGGGCTCAGGGATGCCCCCATTCTGAAAGAGAAGGTCCAGCAGCTCTTTCATAAGAGAAACTTGAAAAACAGAATGACCATTTCAGTGAGACCTTTCCATCCCAGGCACCTTCCACTCCACTTCCCTAGATACAGGTGCCACCAGTCCACATGTGCATCGCTTCTTCTCACTGGGTCAACAGGTCACTGTTATGCCCCATTCCCTAAAAGTAAAGTCTAACTTTACAGACTTTTCAGCATATACCTCTGCCACCCCACAAACAGCCCAAGCCTCACAGACCTGGATTTTCTCACCAGTCCCAGAAGTTGTAATTAGCTAAAACAGATGACAAATCCTTGGAGAGCCATGCACCTCCCCATGCAGACCACGTGAAGCTAGTACACTTGCATTCTGTAACATTTATAGAGTATTCCTAGCCCAATATTTTATTTAAGTTTGTGTTTAAATAGAGATATATATAAATCAGTGTGTTATTTTCTACATCAAAACCACTCACATATGACCAAAATAGTGAGCCAGGACAAGGGCTCAGACTGCCGAGGTCTCAACCCCCTGCGCAGAGCTCTTGCCAGAGAGACTACCTGAGATATTGTCAGAATCTAGCAGCTCGACAATGCTGTATGGAGAACAATCTTCCAAACCCAGCTTGCTGCAGAGCCAGCCACAGAAGCCCTTCTCCATATCTCTGACAGCATGCCACCAGTACCCAAAGGACCATGCTACCTGGGCCACAGCCGAGTACAGGCCTAGGGAAAAAGACACAACCATAATTATTATTGGGTAGAAGATGATCAAAAAGGGACAAAAGGTAATTTTGTGCCAAAAGGTCCTCTCTTCATTGTACACCAAGAAGATGTTGTACCATGTAATGGTTCCATAGTAGAATGAAACCACGAAGGACACTACAAAAATGATGGGGAGGCAGATGACAGTCCAGAGAACAATGTGGGGTCCTCTGTCCAGTCCAACATCACATTTCTTCTTCTTCTCAGGTATGTCCTCTTTAGGAGGTTCCTTTGACTTAGCCAGTTCCTGCAGCTCTTTGTCTGTTAGTGTGACATGGATGTCCACCATCTGACCCTTCTTCTTTCCCCTGGTGATTGTTCCAGTCAGGGTGACATATCGGCTATCTAAAGGCATGTTCCAGACACCTACAAACACAGATAAACTCATCTACATTAGATTTATTTTCTGTACAGAGTATTTTGTGTAAATCCCCAAAGACCCCAAAGACGATTTGATAGTTTATATGGAGTTCTAGTTAAATTAAAAAAGATGGAACGTAAAAAGCAGTTCAGTATGAAGAAGATTATCATAGAAGAAAATGGAAGAAGAGCTAATGAGGGGGAAGACAGGAATTCCAGATGGCAGAAATGACAAGGGAGAAGACTCCAGCACCTCCACTGGGGTCAATATGCGAAGGGAAATTGTTGCAGGAGTACATGAGAAAGAGATGAGACAGAGTAACTGAATAAAAAACAGTACGCCTATTTTCTCTGGTACCCTCATAGATTTATTCCTGAACAGCATGGACACTTGGGGTGAATTAGATAAATACGACTAAGACTCTTGTTCCGGAATAAGCACGTCCACACATGGTGTTATACTTGAATAACTAATATTTCACTTTATATTTGCACTGTATCTCAATCCAAATTAATTTTCAAAGTTTAGAAAATCCTTACAAACCCTCATATAATTATATTTGCACTTTAAGGGATCAACAAAGGCACCAAACAGGAAAGTGTTGGGATGTTTGTTAAGGTCACAGACAGACTGCCTTAGCTTCCAAGTGACATTGGTTTAGGATGGTCCCTGCAGTGGTACTGGCCATAAACTCTTCTATGGGGCTAAAAGATGCTTCCTCCTGGTCTTGATTCTGACTAGCTTGGAAGGAAGTCTTCAGAGGCTTTTAAAAGGAGACTGAGCAGTTTGAAGTGGCCCACAAAAACAGGAAGGCAGCAGATAAGCCATGAGGATAAGGCTTAGGATCATGAGGGAATCTGATGTGGCTGATGGACCAGAAGCATGCATTCACATTCACATTTAAGCCCCTCTCAGCCTGCACTGTGGACTCACAAGAGGATTAGCCGTAGGACCTCCCTCCCTCACTTCTTCCCTGCAAGGGTGTCCAGACAGACATCAGACATGAAAGTGGCTCCAAGATGCCCCACGATAACCTTGCTAAATAACCACTTTTAAAGAAGAAGCTGGGCAGATAATATGCAAACAGAAGGCGACAGCACATCCTAGATAATCAGTAAAACTCCCTATCACAGGTAGAGCCACTAAATCCATTTGCTTCCATCCTTTCACTTAACAGGCAGTTGTTTTAGGCATGGACAGGGCCTTGATCATGAGCATGCTGAGCATGCTTTAAGCATCATTGCCTCAGCATTTTTCTGGATCAACCCCAACCAGCACATACATTTAAAACGAAGAGTATGGCAACAACCAACTTCTGCAAAGAACTGCAGGAGACACCCCAAATCAACCTGTGTTTCAGAGTATTTTCACATATGAACTCAAGTTCTCCTTGCCTGTACTCTTAGAGAGGCTTGGTCCCACAGTCACTTCCATTTGACCTTAGTGCATGCTGGCATCAAAAAAAGTTTATGGAAAGGAATACATACCATCTGCCATGGACTGACCCAGGAACTTGGAGCCTTCCTCAGAGTTCCTCTCCCCTCCTTCTTCATCTGCCTGTTCTTCTTCCACCTTATTCTCATTATCTGACCTATACACTATTATTGACTCAGGACGGGACTCTTTCTTCTTCTTTTTCCTCCGGTCCATAGTGGCTTCTCCATCAAAGGTGACAGTGGTTGCCACAGCCCTTCTCAGAGAGCTGCAGCGAGGGCTCTGGCTTCCAGTCTTGCTCTCTTTCTGCACGCTCTCCTCCATCCCACTGCTTGTCTCAAGCACCTCACTTGGCATCTTGTACCACTTGTTTCCAATCTAACAGCTCCTGCACTTAGAAGTCATTGATTAGACACCAGTCCCATGGATGCTTTGTTTTGGTAAGGTGTCTCACTGCTGACATCCAAACTATGCACTCCATTCCCAGCCTAAAATGAGAGAGAAGGCTGAAAAAGTGTCTTTTTCTTAAAAGCAGAAAAAATTGCCAGAATATTCCTGTGAAGGGTTACTTCCAACTGGTTTAAATGTCATCTGAAGATTCTTATTACTATCTTGAACATAAATTTTATTACATGCAAACACATTTTGTAATATCACCTAATCCTGATTCTCAGGTTCCAGTTTTAAATATAACAAACCAAAGCTACTGGAAAAGGAAAGAGTATTAATATTTATAAGAGGAGATTAAACAAGCACAGTTTACTGGGTGATTTCAACGTTCCTCTGCAATGCTGGAAGCAAACAGAAGACAACAGTTTTGTCCCACATGCATGAGAATGAAGAAATAAAACCATAGAAGAAAAAGAAGTTGCCTGATTTAAGGGACTGGCCTAGATTAGAGACAACCACAGTAGGAACATTGCGCTCGCCCTGCATTACACCACTTATATTGCTGCCAGCCTTTCTCACTTTGAATGTCTTCTGATTTACTGCCCATTGCAAGGATATTACAAAACATAATCAAATGATGTCAAAATGAATCATGTTTCAAACTTCACCAATTTAGCATTATGTAGTGCTGTCAAACCTAAAAAATATAGTATATACAGTAGATTTAAAGCAAAATTACTGTTAAGATTACTTCACTGGGGATGGAATTGGAAACTACAGCAAAGTCTTCTGATTGTGCAGGGAAAACAACCCAAATCTTTGTAACAAATACAAAGGCTCAGTTTTCTACTCATTCAAAGCAAAATTAACAGCAATATCAAGTGTCACTGTTATCTGCAGGAAAACCGCCTAAGTAAAAAACATATAATTAAACATGCACTGAGGCAAACAAATCCTGCTCCATGAGTGTGGAAGACACAGGATTAATGGTTCTCAGATTTCATAACATTTAAGAAAATGACTGTGCCAAGTATTCATGAAGTATTTAGGTACAAATCTGAATGCACTGAGTAATGTTTTAACAACTCTGAAGAGCTCTGTTGAACATTTACATGAACATTTATATTTAAAAGAATGTACATGGCCAATAATTAAGCTTCTACCTACTATCTGAGTCGTGTCTTAAACAGGAAACTAAGAAACACAGCTATCATAATTTATAGCCCACACAATGCTGGGGAAATTGTTTTACTTTAACAGATGCTAGAAAAAATTTGAGCGTTTTTAGATTTGGCAGTATGGTTCTGGTCTTCCCACAAATATAAGATTTTGCTGTTTTGTTTTGAAATTTGTTGCAGAACTTTAGATCAACTATTTATTCTTCATACACTCACACACACACAAAAAAAAACCCAACCAACTTTTAATTGTATCACTTTAACACCTAAGACTGTGGCCAGTTGGCTCTATGTGGCTTTAAAGAAATCAACAATTCAGATTATTTTTTGCATGCAAGTAAATAAATCTTCCTTGGTAATCAGAAGACACATAAAATTGAATTTAAAAAATCAAGATTCAGCATACCCCAGAAGTCAGACTACCACTAAATCACTGGGCAGGGAATATCTTGGCCAGCTCTGCAGCATGGCTGGGAACAGACTGTTTGCCATCTAAGCTTACACCTGCCATGCAAAACCTGCAGCATGGCTGGGAACAGACTGTTTAGATTGCCATCTAAGCTTACACCTGCCATGCAAAAATCTATGCCTAGATTTGCAGACATACTGGAAAACAGCTCTATAAAATACTAAATTTACTGCAAATACTCTCCCTCACTGCAGCATCAAGCGTTGCACTTTAGAACTACCTCGAAGCAACTTGGTTTAAATATTCTGTTGATCAAGGGAAGCAAGAACAAAGAGGAGCACTGATGATGAATGCCCTGGTCTGGTGGACCAGATAAGCATGAGTCAGTGTGGTGGTTGTTCGAGATCACTGCCTATGCATTCTCCTTCCAAAGTCCAACCTCAACAGAGAATGGAGCAAAAACAAGAAGGTAATTTTTCCCAGAGACCTTTGGGTCTCTGAGAAAAGTATCTATCATCTCCATGCCCCAAAAAACCCCATAAATGATCTAATGAGAAGCAATTGCTCAATACAGTTCTTATACCTCGTCTGCCTGAGGAACGTAGCCTTTACATCTTTCTGGAAGCAGCATGCAGATAAGCAGTTTTCTACATACCATAATATAAAAGAGGAATGGGATATGCAAGAAACCTCCCAGTGAAATTTAATGCTTTGCTTTCCACTTTCCCCTGTTAACTCCAAAGCAAACCATCCACTGACTTCAAAGGCAGCAAGCCTGGCTCTTAACGCGTTAACGTTGGCAGGACTCCAAGATCTCTTCACATCCATTGGAATACACATAAATTTTCATTCAATGTTTTTTAAAAATGCCTTTATTAGGAAATTGAATAAATTTATTCTATGGAATAAATTCACTCTTTGTAGTAAATTCATCCAGGAGGTAAAATAGGGTCTAACATTTTTCTCTGAGGATCAACAATAAAACTTCATATTTTGCATGTATGAAATCCTAAAATAACCTGATTGAACCTAATGAGTCCCTGAGACAACAGTGAGATTCTCCTCCCAGAGGTGGTGAAAAGAAAGGAGGCCTGGAGCCACAGAGAAGCTAAAAGCATCACTGCTGGGATGATCTACCAAAGGTCTGGATACACAGAAGATGATTTAGATTAGATTCCCAAAGTTCCTGGCTGTAGTTCCATGCTCAGTCCCTACTGCCTTGAAAAGGGGGCAACTTGCCAGTAACATTTAAAAATAATACAAAGCTACAGGCAAAGATTAGTGGTTGGGCTTTTTTTTCGTAAAGTTTATCCAGCTGTGACCTTGGTTAAACTCACTGTAGATGATAAACTAATGTCAGTCTCAGTGTGATGCCAAAGCCTAAAGGACTACATCAACCTTGACTATATGAGGAAAAGAAAGATGATGTCACTTTTTAATTTATCACAGATAGGTACTGGAAATATGTGTCCAGTTCTTGGGCTCATGGTCTGGCGGGATGCTGATCAATGATCAGAAGATGCCTATGACCCCCAAGTTATTTTGCTATGTCTGATGTTCCCACACCTGGTACAGTAGCAGTCGCCACTGCCAGTCACCACCAGGACTAGAAAGAAACACCTCAACAACAGGGCTACCAAGGGTGGCGCCCCAGTTTCTTCTTTTGCTCCTGAGCTGAGAAGAGAGGAGGGAATGGGCAGTGGGGGACAAGTCCCTAAGAAGCACCATTGCTGTGGCTGGGTCAGAGCCCTTGGGATAAGGAAGTGAAGGAGCTCAGATTATTCTCCTGAAGGCACAAGGAGGTAAAATCTGATGTCAGTCTGTCTATATCAGAAACAAAAATATGGTGAAGATCGCTCTGATCCAGCAGAGGAGGATGCAGTAAGATAAAAAGCTAAAAGATAGAAATACAGGGCAGACGTTAGGTAGGTGTTTAAACAAAGTGGGTAGGTGTCATTTGATATACATCGTGGAGGACTGTGGAGAGTTGTCCCATCACTGGAAATTTCCAAATCTGGACTGGTATGTTGACAGTGGTTTGGTCACCAGTACTTGACCAGAAAAGGTGTTTAAGTGGGCTTGTATTAGGGGGCAGTCAGACTGAAAGATCACAAAGACCTCTCCTGATCTTAAGCCTGTTTTCACAGTAGATGTTTATTCTTTTCTCATCTGTGTCTGCCAATGGAGCACCTGGGATACCCTCTGCTGCCTGGTCCAGACCTTCTGAACACAGCACTTCGAAACACCACCATCAGCCTCACATCCCACAGGGATGCTGGTGAATCAAACAGGTTTATGCCCTGGTCCCTTTTTTCCTGGGAATATTTTCCCTGTAGTTGCGAACAAAAAATGGGCTCTTGCAGATATCACAGTAGTTTACACAAAGCTTATTTTTTCTGTTTTCCTTTTCTTTATGTTCTTTCAGAACAAGGTCCCAGCACTACACAGCTGTCCACAGCACCAACTCTTTCAGCCACACACTGAGATCTTCACCCCTTAACAGCCTTGCTGTGGAGCCGAAGCATGACAATCACTGTGTATCTAATATCAGTGCTGTCTCCCACACGGGAGCACAGGGGCAGACAGGAATCTAATAACTGTCCATGGGAGTGAAGGAAAAGCAATGGTCAAATTTCAGAGATAGCAGGGAGCAGTTTATTACCAAACAATTTGTTATTAATCTCCGTGTGAAAACAGATGGAGAACCCTGGGGAGGCGGCTCTGCAAAAACCTCCGTAGAGGAATTTTTAGAAGCACAGTCTTCTGTTACTATGCAGGAAAGCTACTGCTGCTTATGCTTTCCATGACAGTATTAGTCTTTGACACACAAAACAGGAGCCTAGAAGGTTGGCCTTGCACCGTTTAGGTCAAAGGAAGTTTTTTCCCTTGGTTTTCAGGGCTTGATCCTGCTGCTAACAGAAGAGAAATTATCCAGTTTGAATGCAGACAGGAAGGAAAAGCCTTCCCACAAGCTAATAAAATCCTTGATCTTAAATCTCTGCTACAGCACAAGTAACCTCTTTACAACTGCTCAGAGCAGACACGAGAGGAAAAAATGTAGACAGTAAGCAGTGAGGAGCATCAATTTTTATTTTTATAGTCACATAAAATGTATGACACACAAGAAGAACTGGCACTGTCTTCACTCACATCATGCAGGGGTTATCTGCAGAAACAAAAAACAACCTGTGCTTTAGAGGAACTGTGAGTTACCCAGGATGGGGAAGTGATCAGGAAAAATTTACCCCAGAGACACACCTTGAGAGAGAGCTCCCCAGCCACAGATCCTCCTTTGCCTGCTCCTTTTACTCCATAGCCTCCCCATCCCCAATCCCTTCTCCACTCAGCCCCGTCTCTGATTTTGTGCATGAGCATGTGTGTGTTTCTGACGATGCATGTTACCCAACAGATTATTTCCAATCCCTAGTATTTTTAAAGGGGTTACCTGCTGGCAGATTGAACACATGAAAAATAGATGGTATCAGATGCATCCAGCTGTTCAGAACAGATCTGTATGTCAGCAGTCAATCATGTTACAACAAAACACACTGGTCTAATGCAGGACATGCAGCTCCAGATCCTACAAAAACATGTGGTGAGACCTATGTAAGAAAGCACATTTAATTCAGACCTTATGCTGGGAGATGGTCAAACAGTAGGGTTCCCTCAACAACTTTGGATCTATTTTAAATACCTAAATGACTCCGCATGATCTTTCACATATGCATCCTCACCATACCCTGCTGAAACAGAGGACCCACATTAACCCACACAGAAGGCAACTTTGTCTAACTGTTGCCTCATCGGCCTAAGTCACCATGCAGAAGTCCATTCCTGACTTGTCATCCTTTGCTGAATGAGTGTGGACACACTGTCAGTTAACAGTGCCATGCCTCCCCTTCCCCACACTTAAAAGGAGGGTATACAGAAACACACTGAACTTCAGGATAAAGACATTATCTTACAATTGGCTCTGATTTAAAGTATTAAAACCTTGGAACATGTTTTGGGAAAAGTAAATACATCTGTTTAAAAAATGGGTGTTCGCTAATGGAGCCCTCACGCCCTGTGCCTTCCCCTCAGGAGCAAAGGGTGGTAAAAGCTTGAGCTAACAGTGAAGGGAAGAGTGCGCAAGAGCCATAATTTCTGTGGCAAATGCCAAGACACCCAAGCTTGCCCAGTCTTGATTTATCGCTGGCACATGGCTCCTGCCTGTTGGCAGGTGGCATTAGTGCCAGTGCCGCTCCACGGTAACACTGCTGGGCAGCTCCTGGGCCAATCCTGCTGGCACCATGAGCTGAACCTGCATCAGCCAGCATGGGTTGACCACCACTGAAGCTGCAGCAAGTCTAGACTTGCTTGGGTGTGGATTAAGGGCCTGATGGCTCTCAGTGCCATGCTGAATGGCTCAGGCCTCTGGCTGTCCCTGCTGTCCTTCCATGAGACAGCCAATGCTTGCTGATGGTATTCTACAGATACAGCCAACACAACAAGAAAAGAGTAGTGAAGAGAAGCTTTCCAAAGTATCACTAATTGTTTCTGGATGACATTTTCAAAGGATCTTTTTTCAAGTCAAGGACGTTTTACAGCATATCTGCTTTATGAATCAGTTCTTTTTATTTTCCTCTGCTGTTCCATAACTTCTCCAAATGTCATAGGATAATAACTGCTGTGTAGATCACTATTACTGAAGGCTGGAAAATAGCATACAAGAATAGCTGTGCATTTTTATTTTATATTAAATGAAATGACTAATTGATTTCCTTGCATACCAGCTTCTTCAAAATCCCCAAACTGTACTGTTCTACCTTTTTTAGAGTGAAAGCCTGAAGTGCTGTCTCTCCATTGTGTCCCCACTTCTTTGTCCAGACTGATAGAAGAAAGAGAAATTGAAACAAAGGACTCAAAGCTTCCCATTGCCTCCACAGGGATGAGATCTGTTTCTTTATGCTTATTGTACTATGCTAAAAATGTCCATGCACATTAGCCTATAGAGGGAACCGAGGCTTTAGAGGAAAAATTACTTGGAAACGGAGGTTGGTTTGAAATCCTCAAAGCAATCCAAGTGGTTTAGATAAGAATCTTGAATAAATTTAACAGGTGTCCCTAAATCTTGTAGGAAAAAAATCTCAGTAATGGAGACATGCTCTTTCTGTTCCCCCGCTCTACTCCTCACTTCTGCATTTGCCAAAGGAGAGCATCCTGCACCTTGGAACTGTGGGTGCCCGTTGTAATTCCTACCCCATCCACCAAGTCACTGCTGGATTACAAGGTACCCTAGAACAGCTAAACCAAGTGGGTCCCACCAAGTTAAGCCCAGCATCCTGCTTCCACATCAGTGCCCTCAGGCTGGGATCAGGTGTGGCATCTGCTTTTATTGGTATAATACCTGATCCACCCTCAGTTTGAAGCCTTTATATTAGATGGGATTGGAAGACGCACTAGGAGCTTGCTCCACACATCAAACTGGTTCCTCATGCTTCCTCTAAGCATCCAAGCTGATGTGTAGAAAAAAAGTAACAACAGAGCAAGCATATAATACATGAAAACAGAGTTTTGAGCCCCTCACATCCCTTTCCAGAGTGTACAGAAAACACCTTCTACCCACACACACTGGGAGTTGCTATGTCTGAAGACCGCAGAGCCATGGAGCTCCAGTGGTGGGTGTGAAGCGCTTGTGCTAATGCAAGACAGCACAGTCCTAGCTAGCTAGACACCTTGCTGGCAGGTGGTTATTTCAGTAAAGGATTGCAAGACCTCTGTTGCCTTTCCTTAGGAAATCATGCAGTGCTCTTACCAAGATGTTTCAATGCACGCCAGGTTCTTGCCTGACCTTTACAATAACTAAAAACTAGGACCTCAGGTTTTTTTTCCTTCCCTTCCAACTCAGAAGATCCCTGACCCTCTCGGTCTCCTCTCCTTTCCCGCCCTGCTCTGTGCTGGCAAGATCAAGCACCCAAGTGCTTTACTCAGACAAAATGAGACCACACAGAACCTGCAATTAGAGAACAAGAAGTTGCAGCCATGCAGCCCAATGGAAAACAGAGTCAATTGTAAATCCAGTCTGGAAAGGATTATCTGAAAAATATTGACACCAAACTACATCCTGTGGTTTTTATTTAGGTAAAGTATTTGGGGGCTTCAGATCACAACTTTCTCTGAGTTACACCCAGCTATGGCCCAGGAGATGCTGAAGAGCCAAACTACACAGACAGGGAACTGGAAGATTCCCCTGGGAGTGATTCTGGATCACTTAATGCATTGCACAGTAAATATAATGTAAGATGTTTAGGCAGGATCTCCAGCAGCACAAATTAGTTGGCTCAGGGGACTCTCAGTTGGATACAAGTGCAGATACAGATCCATGATGCCAGAGTATTAAAAATGCAGCATTTTCAATTGCAGACAAGTGATTGCTTCAGCATCATTAGAACAGCATTATCAGGGTGTGTGATTATTTAGAAAATCTGGCTAACGTATCAGTTTCAAACTATTTGATACTGATATTCTACATCTTGTGCCACTACAAACTCTGCTTGGAGTGGGGTGTCCGTCTTCAATATCTCCTGTAATTTTCTTTAATCACTGGAATGAAATTCCTAGGGATAATGATGAAAGGTTGTAAAATCCTGACTATTTCCTAAGTAGACTGAAATCCCCAGAGGCACCACTGAGAGTAAAGTACCTTTCCAGGGGGGAAGTCCCTAAAGACACGAACCATCAGCTGAGGCTGACCAGGAGGCATTCTGACATGGAATCCAGAAGCCACAAAACAGAAAGGCTCTCACTTGCTGGTGAGGGATGATGAAAGGAAAAACAGCCACAGGAGAGAATGCACAGGCTGGAGGTGAAACCAGCAGGGATTTCCAAAGAGGCCTTTTGCATAATCCCCCAGAAAGGTCCAGAGAGGTGAGGAAACAGAAACTCACATTGGTTTTGGCTCAATCCAGACATTTCTTGTAATAGGTGTGTGGGGGGAAGAAATTACTGTTGTCACAGTTTGTGCAATTTGGTGTCCCAGGAGAAGATAGATATGAACCTGGAGCAGTGGGGTTCTGGGAAAGCAGACTGCTGGAGTGCAAGCCTGATTTTTCCCGAAGGCTAACTAGCAGAAACCCTCGGTCAGAAATCATCTTTGACCTTAAAGTTCTATTTCTGGCACTGAGATGCTTTTCATTTAATTTCTGCTCTCACCTGCTTGTGAGACTGCTGGCCCTAGGGATACCTCTCTTGGGGTTTGGATCCCACAGAGGTTTCTCTCCTGTTTGGAGCCATCTGTTTTCTCGCATCAGGTTGATATTTAACAACTCTGAGACCTTCCCCCTTGCCAACATGGATTACAAGCTATGGGAGGGCACAGACCCCCTCAGAGACAGCAGGCTATAAGGAATTATTAAGGCAGTACGTATCGCTGCCAGGATTTTTAAAGCATGGCAGTGTACTGGACTGGCAGATGTCATCCGCTGAATAGCTGAGCCATAGGCTGGCAAAGCACAAACTCAGCTTTTGACAAAAGTAACCTTTTCTGAAAACACAGTTTCCTGTTCATCTCAACAAACTGAACTAGTTCATTCAAAGCCAAGACACAATCTGGGAGCTGTAAAAACAGGAAATCTAGTTTTTCCTCTTCAATCTATAAATAAGAAAGTAGATGTTGAAGAATGACATGTGGCAATCCCGCAACTCTGAAGGAGCTGACAACTGGAAAAAAACTACCGATGAATTATTTTTCCTAAATGTGTCAGTTTGATTTTTGAATGGTTAATGTTTTAAGTGATACACATACCAAGGAAAAAAAAAATTCAGATGGTTTTTAACTTAAAAAAAATGAAAATGAAGACTCCAAGGTTTTAAATGCAGATTTATTTTCTTCCGAATGCAAGACTGACACATACGGAATAAATAAATAAATAAATAAATAAATAATCAGCTGTCCAACCAGAGACTATTTCCTAACACAAAAAATAAGAATCTGAACATTTAGTATATAAAATGACATAAATATGTAAGAAGAGCCTTCTGCTTACTGATTTTACCACTGTGGCTGAATGTAGTGACAGACCAACAGGTTTTAATGCTACCAATAAAAGAAAATGAACATTCTTTTGCAAATAAGAAAGTACAAGCGTAGGAGATTAAAAATTATTTCAGTTAATAAGATTTTCTTCTTTTCAGCTCAAGTAATTTTGAATTTCAACCACTGGAGTAAAATCGATTCACACAAAGGCACACTTTGAATCCTTGGTTCAAAGACAAACCACACGACAGTGAATAGAAGCCACTGCCTTTGCTGAAAACATCCGTGAGCATTGGTTATCTCAGCTCTGTTCTTTGTGGATAGATTTTTCCGTCAGAAGGAGCTACCCTCCATTGAATGCCAAGGAGTGGATATCTCCTCGCCTCCTTACTCTCCCGTCTTTATGCCTTTCCCGTTTCTCCTCCCACCCATCACTCACAGAAGCTTAACTGAGGGTAACAGAGTGCTGGAACGGACTGCCCAGAGAGGTTGTTGAGTCTCTGTCTCCAGAGACATTCAAAACCTGCCTGGATGTGTTCCTGTGTGATCTACTCTAGGTGATCTTCTCTAGCAGAGGGGTTGGACTAGATGATCTTCAGAGGTCCCTTCCAACCCCTACCATTCTGTGAGTCTGTGATTCATGGGTTCAGCTCCTTATTTATGGCATTTCTATGGCTATTGAGAAATTCCAAAAACCAAACAATTTATCCCGATAGGAAAGAAAAATAATTTGATAGTGTTTCCTCAGAAGAGCACTGAAATCAAGCAAGTCATATGAGCAGAGAGGCCTTGGTGGCCTGCAGCTCAGTCAGGATGGCAGGCAGGTTGGAATATGAAGATCTAGTTCACTAGCACAGATGAGTGCTTCTCCCTGGGATTAATTAAGGATTGCTCTGGTATGGCCTGCCTAAGATATGTAGGGCAGTCAGAAAGAGTTCATGGGGATCTTCTGTGGAGTCTCCAGATTGTGGAACATAATTAAAGGGGGAAGGGGGAATAATTCTTGCAGTGCCACCAACAGTGCTTCACATGTTGCCTCCAGAAAGTAATACTGTGCTTTAAGGCACTAAACGATTCTGCAAACATTAACCCACACAGAAGGCAACTTTGTCTAACTGTTGCCTCATCGGCCTAAGTCACCATGCAGAAGTCCATTCCTGACTTGTCATCCTTTGCTGAATGAGTGTGGACACACTGTCAGTTAACAGTGCCATGCCTCCCCTTCCCCACACTTAAAAGGAGGGTATACAGAAACACACTGAACTTCAGGATAAAGACATTATCTTACAATTGGCTCTGATTTAAAGTATTAAACCTTGGAACATGTTTTGGGAAAAGTAAATACATCTGTTTAACAAATGAGAAAACCAAAACAGACTCCGTGATTCTCCCACTTATATGTGCCTTTTTAAAATTCTTTTTCTCACTCTCCTCTCACATTAGCCATCTCCCCTAAGGCAAAAATAACTGGGCAAAACTGAGATATACTTTCCAACATCTCTTCTATTGAAAAGGACAGAGGAGATGCCTGGAAAGACACTGAACATGCACACACACACTCTCCTGGGCACATCAGCACTGGTTAACATCACCTGCAATAGACAAAGATGCTCCGTCACTTCACCGTGAGATAGAAAGGAAAGTACCGTTGGCTCTTTGGCTGTCCTCTGTGCCAACTGAATAGTTAACAGTGAGCTTATAGAGGGAGGTTTTAAGTGAAAAAACCCACCATAAAGGCCTTTAAGCACAAAACAGCTACATCAGGGACACGGTAAATGGCATCACCTCAGCCTTCACGGCCTCTTCCCGACACAGTCCACGCCTGGAGAGGATTTTCCGTCCGGGGGCCGCTGGCAGGGGAAGGCCAGCAGCTCTCTCTGCTGTTGGGGGCACCTCGGAGCGTTACAGGACCTGCGGCCCCTCGGAGCGTTACAGGCCCTGCCCCGGCCGGCGTCCTCTCCCCGGGCTCCTCAGCGTGTCTCCCCGCGGCGCTGGGGAAGGTGACCCGAAGCGGTACAGGAAAATGGGAAACCCCTCCCTTTAAAGCGGGTGAGGGCACGGACGGGACCA
>NW_010305860.1:0-5441 GCF_000700745.2 Antrostomus carolinensis
ATTATTATTATTATTATATTTTATTTCAATTTTAAAACTATTCTTATCTCAACCCATGATCCACAACTCTATTCAACTTACTACCTCTTGCATCTTTCTGGATTTCTTGTTTCACTTCTGAATAAACATGAAATCACTCAATTTACTATTGGGAAGTTTCAAAAATTAGTTTCTTTGTCAAGCAAAAATAGGCTTCCTGAAAATTATAGTCTTTTATATATTCTCTTCCTTTTCCCTAAAATAAGAGCTGTCTAGAAGGGATCCTTGTATGTATATAATTGTGTTTTTCTTAAAAAAAAGGTTGCTCCCAGAAATGTTGTTTGAGGTCATTATTTTTAATTTACAGGGGCATTATCAATTTCCTTGTGCTAATAGTTTCTATTTTGTTTCATTTTGAGAGCCACGTAAATTTTGTCATATTTTCCAACTTAAGAAAAAAAAAATCTGTGTGCATAGTATCTAAATGCACAAATCACATCAGAATGTCTTATATTATTTGAATTCAAAATGATGGGAAATGTTCCATGCCTACTTGCTTTCTTCTGAAATTAGAGGAGAGAAGGGAAACAAAATGTTTAAAACTTCAGAGGGAAAATTTCTGACACTTTTATTTCAGTTCTAAGAGGTTTTGGTTTTGGTCAAAGCAGTAGGAGAGAGGGAAAGACTCTCTGTGACCATTGGAAATGTTTATTAGCAGAAATAGAAGTTTTCTGCATATCCCAGCATTCAGTGCTTTTGAAGTGTCTGCTTCTCCTATGCTGTATTTCCAAATCCTCACACTGGTAACTTCTGTTATCATTTTCCAGCAACTGGTCAAGAATGATAAAGAAAAAAAGATTCCCTTCACAGATATCACTTGTCTTAATGTTGACAACCAACAGTGAAAAAAACCCCAGCATCACTCAGAGTAATGTTTTAAAATGCTCTGGAGTGGTGGTAAGCGGAAAAAATGTTTAGTAATTGCAAGTCTTTTAAGTGCAGCTAAAGAGGTATGGAAATACTTTTCATGGTCTTTTAATAAAAGAAGATTTCTTTCCTGGGAGGGTGGTGAGACAATGTCCCAGGCTGCCCAGAGAAGCTGTGGCTGCTCCTCCCTGGAAGTGTTGAAGGCCATGTTGGATGAGGCTTTGAGCAACCTGGTCTAGTGGAAGGTGTCCTTGCTGATGGCAGGGGGGTTGGAATTAGGTAGATAGTGGTAGCACAAATGGAAATAGTTTTAAACTAAGAGAGGGGAGATTTAGGTTAGACATTAGGAGGAAATTTTTTCACCCAGAGGGTGATGAGGCACTGGAACAGGTTTCCCAGGGGTAAAGAGGTTTCCCAGATCAGGCTTCCCTGGGCAGTCTGATCTAGTAGTTGGCAACTCTGTCCACTCTGTTCCAGAGGTTGGAACTGGATGATCTTCAAGATCCTTTCCAACTCAAACCATTCGGTGACTCTATAATTTATTTTATGAAAATAGATAAAATTTTTGAAATTTCATCAATTTTGAAAACATGGGGAAAATATTCCCCAGAACTTTGTAAATATCAACCATGAAATAAGATAGATAAGTTAACAGTAACACGATGTTGTTTCTACTTTATTTTCTACAGCACCTCATGACCACAGGTTGTGTGGATTGTGAATACCCCTAGAGAAGGCTGAGGAATTGTTTTTATCTCAAAAAGTTTTCTCTCAACACTTTATGTTTTGAGGAGAAGGAAAGAAAAAGATATAATCTGCAGCAACAGCATGCAGACCTAGAATAAAAACTGATCCTACCTAGGTAATCCCAATACTAACTCCTTTTTGACGCAGGTTTGGCACTGTATAGGACCAGGGAATGTCATCAACACCAGGTCACCAGTGACAGCACATTTCAGAGCTAGGGAAGGAATCATACCACAACTGAAAAAAAAAGGCTCTTTAGAAAGCCAGAATTTCTTCCATACCGAGAGAGCTTAATCTAAGACCATAAAAATGGGAAGAGGCAGTAGCATAACGCCGCCACTGGATGGTTTCTGATGTTTTTTTATTTTCATTTTGGGTGTGTTTTCCAGGCCTAGACAATCCTTTTTTTTTTTTTTTTTTTTTTTCCCTTTGTCTCCGAGATTCAAAACAGAAATTATATGAATGGTAGATAAGGTGAGAAATTTCTATTTCAGATTTAAATTTATTTTTTCAAACTTCATATATATTTTTAAGGCATTGGTATTATTACCATATTAAGAAAGTTCATAATCCAACATAATTTTTATGAAATAAAATAGAATAATATTAAAAAATAAAATATTAGTATACTCCAGAAATTCAGGGCTACTAGCACAATCAGAAAGATGATGAAACTATTACCTGATTTAAAAAAATAAAAATAACTTTTAAAATATTCATACAATCACATTATTGATGAATCAGCATATGTGATTTTAAGAATATGATTTCTAACACTGCAAATGGAAATGTTCCTTCATATTTTCCTACAAGCTTACGTGCCAAATATTACAATAAATAATTTTTGTTATATGCATGTGAAAAGATATAGGGAGAGACATTGGTAATGTAGTTTTTGTTGGAGCATCTGACCTGTCTTCTTTCCAAAAAGAGATTTCTAGTTATGATGAAAATGCTTTTTTTATGTCACTGAAATTGTATTAAGCTGATAATAACAACTTTGTTTGATGCTTGTTATTTTTCAAGCAATAAATCTTTATGCTCTTATTGTAGCTGTCCTAACTCCATAATGGTGAATGAGTTAATGACAGCCCAACTGGGGTGTGCCCTTGTGTGGCTTCATTCTCTTGGCCTTTGTCTCATTGAGGAGTAAGATCAGCCACAATTACCGAGTAAATGAGCCAGTTTTGCTGTATTAATCCAGTCCCTGGATATTGCTCCTTGCTCCTTTCCAAGAGCCAGATGGACATGCAGCAGGTTTTTAACAACATTCAAATACTGCTTCTCGTCCCAAGAGCTGCAGAGTCATCCTGAGTAAGGAGATCTGAGGCTTGCTATGCAAATTTAATGTTGTTTTTTCTCTTTACCCTGAAATTGGGTTAGCCTTTAGAAACTTGCATAAAAGATTGACTTACTACTGGAAAAGAAAAAAAAAAAATTATAAGAGGCTGTCTACTACTGGAACTCTTTAGACTCCAAAGGGATACATTTTGGGAGAACAGGGTCTTGTAGAGAAAGAAGAAAGTTAGAGAGGAAACTAAGAAGCTCCAGAATTTAGAGTTCCCATGGAAAACTCATTAGATATTGAAAAAAAACCATTCATGAACAGGATTGCAAAGTTCTCCAACTAGTATTCTTTATATTTGATGAACAGGCTAGTATCCCCTGTAACTGTGTATAAAGTTGTGCCTGTGGGTTTTGTTGTTGTTGTGTTTTGTTTTGTTTTGTTTTGTTTTAAGTAAAAGATAGGAAATTGACATGATTATCACATCTGAGCTAGCATTAAAACAAGGCCAGTAGGCTACTGTCCTTCACTTTTGGGACTTTTATTGTTGATATTGAAACCATGTCATCTGTCTGTTTATAATCTTAAAAGTTTGCTGTTAGCAGTTAACTTTAAGACTTTTCTACTTTTTAAATACACAACAGAACAATGGTTAAGTCCAACAAAAAACCCCACTATAGCTCTAATTAACACTCCCCAGTGTTTGCCCTTCATGATGGGACTTAACAAATCCTCTGAAGACTTAGGCACAGGTCCAATACAGAGAAACAGTATGCTTCACTTCTGTGACTAGCTGACAAAATTATCTTGAGATCTCCTTTAGATGATGTAGTATCACAGTGGCTCTTTTAATTTCTGTTGTATCTGGCAACTCAAAATGAGCAGACAAACTTCTGCCCAGTTCACTCCTTCCCATGGGGAAACCTTTCTGTCTTCTTCTCAAATACTACATAGAACATAACATAAAACAAAAATAGTAGAAACATTACTCTTGCTGAAATCTAGCATAGCCATTGCCAGCATCAATTTACTTTATCATGTGTAGTATGGGGAAATATATGGAAGGGGGAAAAGAGTGTAACAGAGTAATATAAGTAAAAGTGATAGACTAAGTCTGTCAATAATACTGATGTGTTCATTCAAGGTGAGGGGAAAAGAAAATTTTTACCTCCAGCTCTTTTGAGATACTGGTATCTCAAAAGGTCTGGTACCTGAAAATATGAACATCTAAGGCTTTCTTTTCTGTGGCTGCACTTGAATCTATGTATGTTCCTAATAATCAGTCAACAGTTTCACAGGCACAATTAAGCTCAACAATTCAGATGAAATCCATGTTGTGAGTTCTGTTGTCACCTTGTACTCAGCACTGGTGAGGTCATACCACAAATACTGTGTTCAGTTTTGGGCTCCTCACTACAAGAAAGACATTGAGATGCTGCAGAGTGTCCAAACAAGGGCAACGAAGCTGGTGAAGGGTCTGGAGCACAAGTCTTATGGTGAAGGTTCTGGAGCACAAGTCTTATGAGGAACAGCTGAGGGAAGTGGAGTTGTTTAACCTGAAGAAAAGGAGGCTGAGGGGAGACCTTATCACTCTCTACAACTACCTGAAAGGAGGTAGGGGAACAGTCTCTTCACCCAAGTAACAAGCAATGAGACAAGAAGAAACGGCCTCAAGTGCATCAAGGAAGGTTGAGATTGGATATTAGGAAAAAAATTCTTCACTGAAAAGGTTGCCAAGCATTGGAACAGGCCGCCCAGGGAAGTAATTGACTCATGATCCTTGGAGGTGTTTAAAAGACATGTAAATGTTGTGCTTAGGGACATGGTTTAGTGTTGGACTTGACAGTGCTAGGCTTACAGTTGGACTTGATGATCTTGAAGGTCTTTTCCAACCTAAATGATTGTATAATTCCATGATTCTGGCCTGGGAATGTTAGTTAAGAATCAAGAGCACAAAGTGGGAGTAAGCTGGTAGAGTTTGCAGTTGAGCAACTTTGGTATTTCATTACAGGATCAGCTAATGGAAGAAGACAGCCAGTACAAAGAGGTTTTGAGAATCAAGTCTAAGATACCTAAAATATGAGTGCACAGGGTGAGGAACCCATCCAGCTAACTTGGAATTATTCTGAAAATTGTATTTGTTCATCTGGACGATTTCCAGCTGGATTCAGGTATGGCCCATCTATACAAACATTCACATATTCTAATATGTATTTTAATAGTCTAGTTGTGCAAGTGAGTACAAACCATTAAAAAACCTGTACCCACTTAATAATAGTGAAAAATAATGGCCTAAGAATATGGTAATGTGGTGGTTTGGGTGGATTCACCCCTTTTGGCTTGCACCTTGCAGCCAAACACAGCCTGCTCTCTCACCCTCCTCCTCCCTCTCCCAGGGAGTAGGGGAGAGAATTGGAAAGAAAAGGGCAAGGAAACTCATGGGTTGAGATAAAAACTATTTACTAATTAAAATAAAATGATTATGATAACAACAGGGATAACA
>NW_010305860.1:5545-30197 GCF_000700745.2 Antrostomus carolinensis
CCCGGAATAGCGAGCCCGAGTGATCCCCGAGAGAATACCCTCGTCTCCCAGTCAGCCCTGGTTAATACACTGACATGACGTGATATGATCTGGAATATCTCACTGGCACATCCAAATGCCAGTTCTGGGTTTTGCTATTCACTGCACTTCCCCCTCCCAGGCCTGATGCCGCTGTGAAGCAGCCAAACAAGGTGGCCTTGAGCTCCAGCAGCAGCTAATAACACCAGTACTGTTATCAACGTTCTTCTCATAACAAGTTCTGCTGAAACAAAAACACTGCTCTTCTAACTGCTAAAAAGAAAATTAACTCTACCCTAGCAAAACCAGGACAGGTAAATACATAAACCTAGTATAAACTGGGCATAAGTAATTTCTGCAAAGTATTTTATGAATGATCCATAAAATCATTGTAGTATCACTTCTTTGTAGCCTTCTATTTGCATATTTTTATTTTTTTCCAGGGCCATAAGAATTTTTCTTTTTTAAGAAGCTCTAATAATCGCTATATGGTAATAACTAAAGAAAGAATAACTGTTACTAGAATCTGAATCTGGAAGTGTAGTTAGTGATGACTGCTTTGAACACATTTGAATTATTTATTACCGCATGTGAGAAAAATTTTTTCATAATAAGCTATCAGAGAAAAACAATGAAAGTGACAAGATCTGCAAAAAATTTCCATAAAGATTAACTACTTGAATTCAAATTACCGTTCTCCAAATACACAAAACACACATATGACAGCTGTGTGTATTGTTCTGTCATTCCAGTGCAGAACAAAGGTACACATACCTATTTGAGTTATTTTGTTAGCTCTGTTTCACTGAGTTGTTCTTGTACAGCGTATCTTACTGGCTCCGAACTACAAATAAATATTGTATCCAAAATCTGCATTCAGTTTTCTGAAACGTTTCCAAGGATTTTTCACTTTGACAGTGGATGGAACTCTGCGCTGAACAAAACTGCCTTTTCAAACATTTTTCAGCATGAATCCTTGAAGTACGTAAAGAATAAACAGGGCACTGCAAATGATATAGTGTTATCAAGGCTATAGTGACAATGCAATGAGCAATAAAGCAGGTAGTTGACTGTCTGAAAAGTCCTTCACAAAATCCAGTGCATGATTTTTTGAGAAGTGTACTTGGGAGTTAATGTTTTTAAGATGTCTAATCTCTGGAATAACTTAGTTCACTTTTGTTATTGTTGTACAAGGTGTCACGCTTAGCTGTGCATGCCCTTTCCTTCAAGGAGATAAGAAGACTGATGTTTGGGTTTATAGTTCTTGTTTCTAGGTTAATCAGTCAAAGTGAATGTATTGGATTCCTGACAAAATTTGCAATTGAACAGAGAGTATTCTCTACTGGACTGTATTTATTCAATACTATGATATGTATTCATTGACTTTGAGTTCTGTCAGACCACAAAAGGGTCACCATTTTTTTAACTTCTGAAGTCTTTTTTAGTTTATATCAAATGTGCTATCATGCAAAAAACAGTTCCATCTCTATTTTTGTATTCCCTTCTGCTTAGCTGTATTAATGCGCTGTGATATTTGTTAAGAAGATGATCCAATCAACAAAATCTAATACTATAAACTGTCCACAGAAGGAGGTATAATCCAGATTTTATTATTTTCATACAATATTTTCCAGTGTGGAGTCTGATTGTGTGTGTACTCTTCATAAGATAAAAAAAGGAAAGTAAAACTAGCTAACTTAAATAATCATATTAGATTTATATTGTATTTAATGACAAGACAGTCTATTATTGAAGAAGAGAAGCAGCAGTGGAGAGTTAAAGCAAAAATTGTAGCCTCCTGTTAATCAAGTATTTTCTAAGAATTTAAAAGGGTTAATGGAAGGGGTGGCGGGGAATAAAAAAAGCAGAAAAATGTAGCCATAAACCTGGAATAGGTTTTATAGTACATAATTTTCTTTCTGTTAAAAGCAGTAATCTAATATATACGTACCTTCATATTTGAGTTGCTAATGTTTAGTTTTTGCTTAAATTCTTGATAAAAATCTGTCTTAGCTCAACTCAATTATAAAAAATCAAGAAAGGGATTCAAAATGGTTTTAATTCATCAATCTGTGTAATGACTTTGTAATACTAAACTGGGATATGATGCTTTTGGGACAGAAGATTTTGCAGCATCAGCCAGTCAAAGGTTCTAACTCTGCAATTTCAAAGCTGGATTTATCACTTTTGGCACTGATGTCAACCATACGTCAATGCCTGCTCATGCAGTGGGGACTATCTGAATCTAGCCTATTAATTCAAGGCCATAAAGAAAGTATATTTAGCTCTAATACTAAGTTATTTAAAGTTATAGACAGTGTAGTATATGGATAACAAGGTTGTTTAGCTGGAGATGTATTACCTATTTACAAGGGTTACTGATGACTTTGCAAACTATAAGTGGTAAAGACATCATTTTTTATCATAGAAATTGTACAGTGGGCAAAAACAGGCTAGTCAGAAAGTAAAAAGGTCACCTGTAAAAACATCTATGACCCTCCTACCCCTCCCTAAATGGAACCAAGACTATCCAACAGCCTTTAATGGTCCTCCACATAATGCATCTTCCTATCACATCTCTCTCTCCCTATGAGCAAAGAAAACTTCACAAAGGCCACAAGATAACATAACAGTGTTTGTGTTTTATGTGGAAGAATCTTCATTATTATAGAACCACAGAACAGAATTAGAGAATTACAGAATTCTTGTCAGAAAAGACCTCAGGCGGTCTCCTGATTGACCTCCTCCTCAAAGCAGGACCAGCTTGGAGATAGATGGGATGGGAATGCTCAGGAATTCTTCCAGTCCCACTTTGAAAAGCTCTGAGGCTGGAGACTACATAATCTCCTTGGACCACCTACTCCACTGCTCAGAATCCTCATGGACAGAAAGCCTCTTGTTGTATCCACTTCAAACCTCTCATTATCTATTGTGACACTACCATGCACTGCTGTGGAGGGCCTGACTCCATCTCCTTAGTCTCTCTCCCTGCAGGCACTGGCGGCTGCTGCTGTGTCCTTGAAGCTGTCTCCTCCCCTGGAGGAAACATTCCTCTTCTCACAGCCTCTACTCGCAGGGCAGGTTGTCCAGCCCTGACCAGCATGGTCATCTCCCCTGTCCTCATCTTGGGTTATTCAGGTCTTTCCTCAACTTGAGATCCCCAAATTGAGCATCTGTCCATTTGCAGAGACTCTCCCTGTCCGGGACAGGGCTTTTCATTTGTCTCTGTTGACTTTGGTGTCACTCTTGCTGGTCCTTTCCTGCAGCCTGTCTTGGCCTCACTGTGTGACAACCCTGCTCTTCAGAACATCCACTGTCACCCCTCCAGGTTTGATGTCACCTATAGACATAATAGAATAGATGATTCCATCACCTCCAGGTCATTGATAAAGATGTCCCTCAGGTATTCTACTTCTTACCAGCTTCCAGGTAGAATGTGACACCTTAACCACTACCCTCAGAGCCTGATAATTCGAACAGACTTTTGCCCAACTTAATATACTTTATGCTATAATACATAGAAAAATGCAGCATACAGTCAAAGTAAAGATTTAAAGCTGTTAGTCCACTCATAGTGTAGTTCAAACTGTCAGTATCCTTTTTTTTTTTTTTTGGACTGTTGTTTTATTTCTCTTTGCTGTACCCAGTTACAGTTGTATGAAATAAAAAGATGGTCTGTGGCACGTAAAATATTACTTTAAATTCTGTGAATTATTCACTCAGCTTCCGTTTTTTTCTTGATTTAGTGCCACCTATTGCAATTTAGAAGCCACTTCTGTAAAACTAATTAACTAAGTTAATTCCACAAATATTCATAAATGCATGAGAAGAGTTTTCAATGTCTCATCCATGTTATACCTTCAAAGTACACTTAAAGTTTCCTAAATTCCTGATGTTTCCCACCACCCAGTTGTGTTTATCCATATTACCTTTGCAGACAGCTAAAACTCGGGCTACATCCAGGCTGACACAAATCTGAGAGGATTTGTTACAGGCAGCATTGTGGTTCTTCCAGGAGACCCATATCTGTGTATTATTTATTCACTTCCACAAAAAGAGAAAGTGGAATATTTGGAGACTACACAAAGTTTAATATGTTCTCATATACTAGTTTTGAAGATGTGGTTTCAGTGTGGCTCCTGAGAAGCTGCCAGCAAGCAACCTTGGTCTTGGGAAAGTGAAGCTGTTCTATAGATACACTGTTCTACAGATGAGAAGATTTAGTATGGTAAGGAAAAAGACATTTTTAGCATCAATTTTTATTCATAAAAGGAACAAGGGAGGAAATGGAGAGAAATTTTATATGCCAGTTCATGCTGAGAGAAGTCTAATATTCTTGGGATATCACAAGGAATATGTAATAGTTACCTGTTTTTTCCTATATTGTTATGGTGCTCTAAAGATACAGATGAAAACATACACAATACTATATACATTTAAAAAAATGTAAATATTACTGCAAACAATGTCTCACTGGAGAAAGTGGTTGACACTTTGATCTCTTGGGTGAGAAGCCACATGCTTAGGTTTTATTAAGATTTGAGTCTTAATAATTAGATTTTTAAAGCTTTTATTTAATTGCATGAGAAATGGTTTCAAAGTTAACCTTTTTCTCCCTGTAACAAGTCTACATTTTTCTTTCTCTTTTTAAGTTAAGTTTTGAAAAAAATCTTATATCCCATATTTTTTTTTATTCTCATGAGAAATGCAAATTTTTTATTAGGGCAAATAAGGATGTCATAAGTACTATTTAAAACAATAGATTAGCTTTCTAAGAACAACCATTGACTTCAAATACTAAAAACTTTCAGACAGATGGAAAGTGTGATTTGTTTTTTTTTTTTTCTTTCATAGGACAGGTAAATTTTCCTTTCTGGAACATGAATTAAGCTATTAGAAGCAGCAGCAAGTATTTTATCATTGCCATCAGTAGGCAAAGGATTAATTGCTGTCACTGTTCATACTACAGTACCTTGTGGGGTAAAAATTATGTTTCTCTAACCTCAGCACCTTAATCAGAACCAACATGATCAGAGCTCATATTAATCTGCTGCAGCCAGCACCAGTCTTTCTATTCCAAATGAATGCAGGGTCAGCAGAATGGACTTCTGAAAGGAAGGAGCAGGCTTATCAGGAAAATGCACATGGTGAGGTCCAGAAGCAATGACAATGTGAAAAATCAAGTTAACATCCAGTAAAAAGGCAGGCACATTGTAGTGCTGTTGCCTTTCTGTCATTTTGCTCCATGCTGAATCAAAACAGGGATTTGTACGTGTCTCAAGTGCCCACAAGCTCCTGATAATTTGTCTGCTAGATATCTGAATTTCTATTAAGTGGGCAGATACAACATGAAAAAAGCAATGTAAGTGGTAGATATTCAAAAGAGTCTTTCCCTTAAGAAATTAAGCTGAACTATAAAGGCACTATGTTCAATAAACTGCTTTATGTACACTTCAAGCTTGTCTTCTGTTTTACGTGTCTGTTCAAACTCCAGTTGGGCAGTCTTACTTTCAATTGCTTTTGAGGAAAGTAAGGCAAGTTCATTTGGCATGAACCATATGTCTGCACTTCGGGTGATACCTTTAGCCTAAACAAAATGTCATTTATGACAATTTTTCTACCAAGTTGCTAAAGGAAATTATATTACAACATTCAGTTTATATGTTTTCTAAACACAACACTGCTGGGACTGTTCTTTAAGAAGTGCGTTTTGGTCCTGAAAAGATCATTGTCGTCCCAACCACGTTAACTTTAAGAATATTTGAAAATATTGCAAAAAATATTGAGCTGATTTGCAATCACACAAACAAGGCAGAATAGTTTAATTATTTCAGAGGTCTATTAATTGTAAACTCTGTGGAAATGTGATGAAGGACACAATCTAAAGCTATGCAAGGTAGAACCATTTAATGCAGGAGTTCAATTACCCTCTTGTTGATAAAATCTTTGATCAACATTTTAAGCCTTCCTACCAGAATTTGAGTATCTAGTGTTATATTTTTCTGATCATATCTATCTTTCATATAAATATATCTATATGATTTTTATGAGATGTCATTAGACATAGATATATGTTATCTGTATATCATTCCACCATATGAAAACAAGTCAGGCTTTGACATTTAAGCTTAGTGACCTACATTGAAAACATTTATACTGAATTTTAGTTTATAGTCAAATATTTGCATTATGGTAATTCAGCTGTAAAAAATTAGAGTTTTCTAATGCAAGCTACTGGCTGATTGATCCACGTCTTCTTTTCCAGAGCTGGTAGTCTCAGTGTCAGTCATTCATGACTGCTTATCTCTGTGTAACTGAGGTGCTTATGACTTCATAAGAAAATGGAAATGTATTTTAGTTTCAATCTAGTCTAGAAAGTTCTGCACAACTGTTAATAAAAGCTTTAAATATATTGCCCTTAAAATATTACAGGTATGTCAAAAAAGGCCAGCATCACTGAGCATCAGCAGCAGTTCAGGCAAATGTCTGTTTCGTAGTTCCCTTCAATGGGAAAGTACTTTTGATAGTCTGAAGAGAATGTAATAAAATTGCTGAACAAGGAAACATGTTCATTTTGAAACTGAAGATAACTTTTTGTCTGTTTATAAGAAATCCAGAACAAAAGACTATGAGTTTTGATAGAGCATTCAGGCTTCATAGATATATGTATTAATAAAATAGTGAATTCTATCTAAATAATATTGATAAGATAACTATATAGAATAAAAAAATCTCAGCCTACTTGAAACATAGTATAACTGTGCAAGTAAGGATGTACTTATTTTTTCCATTGCTTAGATAGGTGTTATTTGCACAAAGTTATAGAAATTAACTACAGGAGCTCTCGTTCCTGTAGAAAAATAATGTCAGGTCTGGGTTCACAATTCAACATTCAGATCTTGAGCTGCAGTTGAATTAAGCAGTGGACTTAGAAACCCTTGTGTACCTCAACACAGAGCAGATTCCTGAAACTACAGTTAAAAGGTGAGGTTGTTAACAAGGACATACAGTTGTCAAGGTAAGTTTGGCAAGATGAAATTTCCAATGACTACAGGCAAGAACATTCCAGGAAATACCGAAATTGAGCCCCCCTCAAGATAATAACTTGTGCCCACCTTCTTAAATATGCAGGGAAACAGGAAATACTGTTAATTCTCAGTGGTATATTTCCACTTGCAAGATATGACTTTGATGTGTAGAGTTACCAAACTTGCTATTATTTATTTTCTTCACCCGAGTCCAACCAAGCTGCATGTTCTAATGCTTGTCAAACTAAGAAGCTTCAGGGAAAGCCACTCATTCATGGAGTGCTGAGGAGGCACTTTTTATTTCAGCGCACGCTGGACAAAAAGTCCCTGATTTCTTTTTCTTTCTCCCCAGTGTTCAGCAAAACCTTGTGACATATGCGTGCCAGGCTGTACAAGCTTCACAGAAGCCAAGGCCACTCATTTAATGAATGCTGACTATGCAAGTATGGGCTCCATAACCTTTCTGATCTACTTTTATGAAGCAACTGATGTTAAAACATGAATTTGAAGCAATATGTGCTGCTACTCTTGCTGTTTCCCTGTTTAAAAATTAACAGGAGCTCATAAATTTATAAACATTAAGAGGCAGGCTGCTACTGAAATGTAATCGAAGGTTTAAATTTGCAATGAAAGGCTTCCATCTTGCAGGTACAGAACAGAAGGAGATTTCACTCCAAGTGACCCCTGTGCTATGTTGGAGGGCTGGGCAGCAACCACAGAGGAGTCAGTTCAGGGATGTTACGTGCAAATATATTGCAGATTTTCCACAGGAAGAATATATAACAGGTTTTTACTTACCTAGTAGAAAATTTCAAAAACGGCTTTCCTGCGTGTATAAAGCCCTCTTATCCTAGACTAGTGTATATCTTTCAATTTTGCTAGACTATGTTCTTCTGTATGCTCTATTTCATATTGTAGTACTACATTTATGAAACAAGGAGATGATGTGCTTAGATTATGGGAGCGGTAGTTTTAACCTTGACACATAAATCTGATAATGTAGTAAAGAAAGGCTTTAAAATCAATATTAAAATCTTGCAGTTCTTTTCAAATATACAAATAACAAACACTCTTTGTTCCTGCTCACAAATTTCCTTGAAGAAAAAGGCAGTATATTAGAGCATGCAGAATAATCCAATGGCTGCTTTAATTCTTTCTTATCCTTTTTTTGCAAGATAAACAGGAATAAACTTGAACAAAAAAATTTAAATAATGATATATCACAGCATAATATTTTAATGATGTGGTTTTGTGTAAATGTGAGAAAGTGTTGTAAGAAATATTCTACTGTGACTTCAGGTATTACCTGTAATATCATATTAATGCATTTGAGATGCATTTTTATGATATCTCAGAAACCAAAATTACACTCCTTAGGAGGAATTTGACAATAATTATGCTAACTGCTAAGTATGCATTCCGCTGTGAGGGGTACTCCCTACTTCAGCAGAAGTACTGCCTAACCATAAGATACCAGTCTTTGGTGTGGAAGAGTGAGTTCAGCTTAGTTAACACTTTACCTAGCATATAAAAATAACACATATATGTTGCCTATCTTATTTATAGCCACTCTTTAGAAATTACTTTTTTAAGCTTTCAAATGCTGACCAACATTTTTTACGTACAATAATTACATCATGTTTTAAGATATACTTAGTTAATACATGCTAGATTAAAGAACAAAACCAAAAAACTTTAAAGACCTGAATATGCCAAAATGGAAAAGGCCATAATATGGAAAAGGTCTTGTGTAAACCATGAGAAGTGAACTGTCTTTGAAATATGCAGAGCTTTTTTTTGGTTTTGTGTTTGGGTTTTTTTGTTGTTTTTTTTTTTTTTTTAATTGTATATTGAAACAAGGAAAACAACAATTTAATGCCATTGATCAAATCATGCTTTGGAAGTGTATTCTGGATTAATGGGTTTAGGAATGTTCTTCTAAATTGCAAACATCTGTAATGATCCTCCAAGGACAAACAGGGCACTCTGGTTCGATGAGTAGGTAATGAAATTGCTGTATAGCCCTCCTTATCAGTGTGCAAAAGTTTGCTGGTGCTGCAGGACAGACTGCCTCGATATCCTGGCAAACCATGGTTGGCTTACCACTGTAATTTTCCCTATGTGTTCAGGAAAACCCTCTATGTAATATTTATATTCACTTTTTAAAAGCAGACTAATTAGAATCTGTCACTTTCCCTTTGGTTAATGTATTCTCATACACAGCTTGACATTACTGTGTATATGAATGGTTTTAAACAGCAGGCTTTTCAAAACTGAGCTGTAATAGATATCTTTGTGGAAGATCTTTTCCTTCAATATTTGTCTGATAAAATTAAGTCTGGTTCAGAATGAATGTGATTTATCAATTACAGTGCACTTGCTGCAGTCATTTTTACACTTTCATGTACAAACATATCAATAATTGCAAATAAAATCATTGTTTTCTTCCAAAATTTCTTAAGAACCAAAGCCAAATATTTTGTCAGGCTAGATAATATCTCTTAAAAAAATAAAATATTTTCAACAACATTTCACTATTTAATCTGACCAAAACTGGAAAAAACATAGCTACAGTTATGGCAGTGGACATCAAATGATGTATACAGAGACAGTGTGAAACAAGGATCGGGAAGAAGTGTCAAGCATTTCCAAGAGCATGAAAGTTTTACTAACAGTACTGGTAAGAAATCAAGTCTGAAGGTAAGGCTTCTGTGAAGCAAGGTTTAAGCTGGGGTTGTATACGTTAGGTATATTTTTTCGTCATGGACTTTTGTTCTAACAGAAAGTTGTATTACCCTCTTTTTATTAGAGACTATTATCTAATTTTGCATTCTATCGATTGTGAATAACACTACAGAAGAGGAAATGAAGACAGTGTATTTCTGAATATATGTCACATATTTCTAAATATTACAAAAATTAACAATTTATAAAAACCTGTATTGCTATTAAGTACAGTATATCTTTCCCTTTACACAAAAAACTTGTACTAGACAATGAAAATTTGTTCTCCATCATCTGTGCCGCAGTCTTCATTTCTTTTTCTTCCCTTCTTATACTATCATTAATTCTACATTCAGCTACAGATGATCTTATTTGTCTGGCTTCAACTGTACATAAGACTTCAGTTGTCTTACCCATTTCAATTGCTTGCACATTATAGTCATGTTACTTTGATGAATCTCAAGTGAAGTCTCACAAGGGTTAATGAATTTTAAATGAATTAATGACTGCTCAGTTGAAGGAAAGCATTGCAAGATATTGCAAGTGCTATAACAGTGTCTGTAATAAGTATTCAACCATGCTGTAATTAATGCAATTATCCATCTGGACTTGAAACTTGGGTAGATGCATCCTAGTATATTGAAAAGGAGAAAGAAAACAAAACCAAAAACCCCAAACCAGAAAAACACATTTTTTAAAAAAAAAATAGAGCTATAACTTCATTTTCAATCTCAAAGGAAGCTAGCCCATATTTATATTTGCACACAATTATTTGTTATGCAAAACAGAGCATCTGTTGTATATACTCATCATCACCAAGGGTTACTGCTATTAATGAATTGCCCAAAGTCACCTGACTGTACTAGTTAGTACTACCAAATCTTAACCACTAATAAATGTCTGTGAACTTGCTTGGATGTTGCAAATTAATCCACTCATTTATGTGACTTAAAAAACATAGGAAAAAAATCCTCTATGACTGGAGGAGGGCTTCCAATTTTTACTGATCAGAGAATAATGAAATGTTCGTAAAGGAGAGGATATTCAGGCTTATATAACTAAAACCTTGAAGTCTGGCATCTGAAAGGACACAGAACACCGAAAGAGACTTTGCTGAAGCTGAACAGAATAATTACTTCACTAATCTTGCAGGCTACACTATACCTTATATGGCAATTACCTTTTTTGCAACTGTAGGCCTTTGCTAGATCATACGTAGCTGACCATTGACTATGTCAGATATTTATTTTTCTTTGCAGTACAATGTCTATTGAATTTTGTCCTGTTTTAATCCATTTTGAACTCTAATCCATTCTCTGGGGTTCTTTTAAACCATCTTAGATTGATTAAACTACTAATTTAAAAGTGAACATTTTTCCTTCTCTTTCCCCTGTAATTAGTGAAAGTATTGTTGATCTTTGCACAATTTTGCTTGCGATATACTTTCCTGCCCAAAGTAAAGCACTTATCATTCTTATAATATGGTTTACTAGTAACTTTTGTATAATTTCTATAAAACTATACTTCTGTAATTATATGACTATTTTTTTTAACATTAAAATATGTTTCAAACTGAGTCAAAGGCCTTTCTATAACCAAAATATATATAAACTATTTCCTGTCTTGTTGCATGAGTTTCAAATGGCTTAACACGAACCTGTATTTCCAATAGCTAGTTCACCACACCCTTGCATTGAAAAATAATGAGCTTTTCTTAGCGATTTCTTGCCAGTTTTTTTGTGCTGCAGACTGATTACCTATTACCTCATTACTTTTACTAATTCTATTAGCCCCGTTATTATCTTATCCTCTTAGCAAAAACTGTAGCCAAATCAGAGGGGTTTTGCATATATGAATTAGTAGTAGACTAAAAAAGGTACAATTCATACTCTTTTGGCTTGAAATCAAATGTAACCTCAGTGAAATAACATAATTGTGATCGTATATAGACATTTTGTAAAACTGTAACACTTCTAAAGCATCCACTACCAGCAGCAAACAGTTTGTAAAACAGCTAAGCATAAATGCACAATAAATATTTAAGTGTAAATGGACAAATGGAGAGATGGTATAATCACTCAAAGGAAGTGCTGAAAAGGATGTTTAAATGTTAAATTCTGCAAGAACAAAGTTTGTAGAGCAAGTGGGAAAGACGTGTAGTAAAACCAGAAAAAATTCTGGTCCTCAATTTGAGATTAACTATGTTGAGAACAGATGTGACTATCTGCTTTTAGTTTGGGAAGGGGGCTGAGGAACAGTAAAGATGAGAGAAGAGGAGAAGGAGGTTGTCTACTCCAGCCCAAGCTGCATCACCTGGATTTCAGCCACTAGGAAGATCATCAGGGAATTTCACTACCAACACTCACTCTTATGCATCAGCTCCATGTCATTGTACACACAAAACTAGTTTATCATAAGCTTCTTAAGAGCTATGTGTTTGCATAAGCAATGGGAATGACTGACAATGATTAAAAGCTAACCTTTGGCAATATGTGTTATTAATGAGTGTCAATCCTGTGGAGTGTGGCTCTGAAGTTGAAACAGAGCTGATTTGTCAATATTCTAAATGTTTACATCTCTGTGATATTTTTCCTAATCTATACATAGATCTATATAATTTGGATACATGTTATATATATATATTTGTATTTATAAAGTAAATGTGTATGTACATATATATAGAAATAAAATATACACGTTTATATAGTTGCAACAAAACCAGTGGTCAAAGTATGTCAAAACTTCAGCCTTAGAGCTCTATGTAAACAGCTGTTCTTTATTGACTATCAGGCATCTATCTTCCCTATGCGATTCATATACTCTCAGAATAATGCCTTGTTGCTTCTTATGTCCTCTTGTAGCTTATCCTGTGATGAGCCTCTTCTGATTTTGGTCTTCTCTTTTTGGTTAATACATCTGCTAAATCTTCATTTAATGTCAGATTGATGAGGCATAAAGTCAGACCACGTTCTGTCATGTTACTATATATCCAAACCTACAGCAAAAAAGTAATTAATATATATGTTTAAAAACATCTATACTAACAAATATAATCTGTGTTTGTACTGTCAACATAGATTTCACCATTATCTTATCAGTCAGTTGACCTCATCCTACAAAAAAAGGGGAAATGGGTTTAAGTTGAAAGAGGGTAGGTTTGGATTAGATATTAGGAAGAAGTTCTTCACTGTGAGGGTGGTCAGACACTGGAACAGGTTGCCCAGAGAAGCTGTGGCTGCTCCTCCCTGGAAGTGTTGAAGGCCAGGCTGGATGAGGCTTTGAGCAACCTGGTCTAGTGGAAGGTGTCCCTGCTGCTGGCAGGGGGGTTGGACCTGGATGATCTTTAAGGTCCCTTCCAACCCAAACCATTCTATGATTCTGTGATTCTACTCAAACATTGTCATAAAATTTACAAATTATATGTGATGTTAGGTGTGCTGGTTGGGTTTGGTTTGATTTTTTTAAACTAGCTTACTAGTTGAACTATTTCTTCTCAGTTTAGGAGTTCAATCCTTCAAATTCTTTTTTGCTCTTCAATTTGATAGATAGGTATGTGTGTGTGGGGGCCCTATGCAGGGGAGAAAACTAAGGTAACAAAGAAATTATATCCTTGTTTCTTTAAAGAATCTCTTTTGCAGGGTTTTCTAGGAGTTGGTTAAGTATAAATAGATATCCACTTTCTTGAATGATATGCAGAGTTCTTAAATAATATATTATTTATTTTGAAGTCAAGAAACATGACCACAATTTTAAGTAGGTTTTTCCCCTCTTTTTCTGATTTGCATGCTTTCTTATTCCCCACAGCTTTACCATGTGATTATAAAAATATTTTCTGTCAATTTATGATGGGCTGTTGCATAGGAGGAAAAATTATTCTTTTTTTAGGTTATTAAAGATAGCATGAAGTAAAATAAGTTTGTCTAGGAAAATGGTGATATATACAGAGGAGGAATATTCTTGTCTGATTTAAATAGAAGTAATTACATTGATATGACAGACCAATATTTCAAAGCAGATATGCCAGTTGACACTTCCTAGATATTTTGCTTATACTCATCAATGTGTCTTGATCAATAGTAATATCTAGTTTTGCTGTGTTAGAATTATAAATGTATATTCTGATTTATCTGAATTTCTTTAATTTGTATCCTTAGTATACTTATGTTAATTCCAAGTGTGTTATTCTAATGACTGTATATCTAATCTGCAAGTTTTGCATAACAACTTTTTGTAAATTCATCATACACCTGCATCCAGAAAGTCTGACAGAGGTTCCCAAGTGAAGATCTAGACTCAGCAAGTTGTCCATATGCAAATTAATTTTTGAAATTAATTCATGTTATATGAGCTTCAAGCTGCCAAAACAAGCAACAAAGGAAAGGAAAACCCACTGTTAAACATGCACATAAATCAAATTAGATGACCACAGAAGTAAAGATATAAACAAATACCAAGATCAGTGGAAAACCAATAATTATTCATTAGTGTGTGCAAGCAGAAATCCTACTTTTCTTATTAACACCTAATCTCTTATGGAAAATGGATGCAATAGTGCATGTTATCAAAACATGCCAACATTTCAATCTGTCTGACAGTGAGAGAAGAAACTTGAATGCAAATAAGAAAAAAAAAAAAAAATAGTGCACAGGAGTGTGTGATTCCTGAACTCTGTGAATCAGTGCTTTTTAAATATGCGCACCAGTCAAGAGCAGAGTGATGTCCTTTGCATCTCTCTGTACACTTATATCTCCACTACTTCAAAAATCTATGTCAGCACTTCACCACAGAACATCAGAGTTGATGACATTTAAAGAGTGAATAGATTATTGAAGAATAAATACACTGACTAATTCCTTATCAAAATGAGCATCTCTCTGACAAATTAACACCTGTATAGACAATTATTTAAGAATTTCATGTTTGACCTCTAGTAAACTGACACTTGATTTAAAGACAGCCAACATGATATCACCAAGGGTAAGTCTTATTTGACAAACCTAGTGGCCTTATACAATGAGACATTTGCATCAGTGGACAAGAGAAGAGCTACAGATGTTGCCTACCTAGACTTCTGCAAGGCCTTTGATAGGGCACCCCCCAATATTCTTACCACTAAATTGCATAAGTAAACATTTGATGGATGGACTGTTAGATGGATAAGGAACTGGCTTGATGGCCACATCCAAAGAGTTACAGTCAATGTCCAAGTGGAAACCGGTAATGAGTGGTGTCCCTCAAGGGTCCATACTGGGAGCAGTACTATTTAATATATTCATCAATGGCATAGATTATGGCATTCAGCGCACCCTTGGCAAGTTTGCAGATAACACCAAGGTTCAGCTGACATGCTAAAGTGAAGGGATGCCATCCAGAGGAACATCAAGAGGCTAGAGGAGTGGACCTGTGAGAACTTCTTGAAATTCATCAGGGTCAAGAGCAAGGTCATGCACAGGGGTTGAGGCAATCTCAACATCAACATAGACTGGGGAATAAATGGATTGAGAACAGCCCTGTGAAGGAGGATTTAGGCATACTGGTGGATGAAAGATTGGATATGAACTCTCAATGTGTGCTCCTTAAATTAACTGACTTAGTAATTAACTGACTTAGTGAGAGTCCAGCTTCCGTCTGTTCTGATGAGAACCTACCTGTATTATTGTGTCCCCAGTACAAAAAAGACCCATTAGAGCAGGTCCAGAGGAAAGTCACAAGAGTAATCACAGGTCTGGAGCACCTCTCCTATGAAGAAAGGCTGAGAGAGTCGGTGTTGTTCACCCTGGGGAAGAGAAGGCTCTGGGAGAACTTATTAAGTCCTTTCAATATATAAAAGGGATTTATATGAAAGGTAGAGAGAGACTTTTATCAGGGACTGTAATGAGAGGACAAGGGGTAATGGTTTTAAACTGAAGGCAGGTAGGTTTAGATTGAACATATGGAAGAGATTTTTGATAATGAAGTTAGTGAGACACAGGAACAGGTTGCCCAGAGAAGGTGTAGATACCATATCACTGAAAGTCTTCAAGGTCAGGTTGGGCAGGGCTTTGAACAACCTGATCTAGTGGAAGATGTCCCTGAACTTGTCAGGAGGATTGGACTAGATGATCTTTAAAGGTCCATTCTGACCCAAACCATTCCATGATTCTATGATTCTATTATTTTGATTCAGTGGTATTGGGTAGTTGAAATGTAAATGCAAGTCATGTAATACTTACCTTTGCAAAAGGTATTTTTATCTCTAAACAACCATTGCATACCAACAGAATTACAACCAGCCTTCTGTGGATACCTACAAGAATGTTTTCTCTTTGCAGGTATTTTTGATGTCAAACAAGGAGAGCTGTATGTAAAAGTGTTAATGGGTTAATCCTAGAATTGCCATTATTTCCATAATAAAGTTTCCACAATGGCAGTACAGTCATTTTACAAAAGTCAGCTCTGTTTGTGAAACTCCTGTACAGCTTCTGTTTTATTTTATTTTTATGATGAATTCTATTCTCCATAATCTTGAGTACACAGAGTAGAGATCCATCTTATCCAATTTAACAAACCCCTACATCTGTCTAGTCCAAATAGTTTGACAGTCAAGGGAGAAGGATTATCTGTTGTATTTGGAAACTACAATATAAAGATTGCAAAAGTGAGTATAAGTAAAGCGAGGCATCGTGGAGGTTAATTCTTAAGTACAGTCTGCCTAAGGAGACCATAGTCTCTGTTTTGTGGATCAACTGCACATGCACTTGTTTTCAAATTCTTTGGAAAGGGGTCTTTATGACATAGATGAGGAGAGTTGTGGTTGATTATGATAAATATAAATGGCTAAAATATAGATTCAGATTCCAGACATTCTATAGGTCCATTATAGACACTGCATGGAGGATTCAAGGTATGGCAGAATATCTCAGGTGATGAGATGGGAAAGGAAAGTCTTTAACAGCTTTCAGAAGGGGAAGAGTTTTATCTTCCTGATGGCTTATTATTGCTGAAATATTTTGTTTCCTATAGCTATTAAATGATCATTTTAAGGCCTTCCTGTGTTGTGAACAATTTGATGGATGACAGAACAGAGCTCAACTTTTCTATAATTTAGCAAGACAAATTATTATTTACTCTAATTTTGGAAAACACATGATAAATGCAGGGCACTGTTGCCTAACTGAAAAAAACTAGCATTTAGAATGGGACTGAAATCTCAGAAGCTTGTGATAATTTTTTTAGTATTCTAAAAAAAAAAAAGAAAAAAAAAAAAGAAAAAAAGAAGTGTCACATTTCAGACCTGCATCAACTAGAGGAAAAGTGCAATAAGATAATTATAAACATTTCTCTATGGTTTTCTGTCACAATAAAACTTTATACTGGAAGCTTTAAGTATTTCTACAGCGCATATGTCTTGCATTATCTTATTATCTGTACTACTATGCTTCCAGGTCTCTCCTTATGTCCAAAGGACCATTTAACATCACTATGACTCATCTTTGAGGACTCTAACTACTAAGAAGAGAATTAACCCTATCCTAGCTAAAACCAGGACGGAGACCTAAACACCACATTGTGCAGGTGGTCCAGAACAGAAAGGATCTGCTTCTGTAGCCCTCCAAAAGAAGCACAGCAGATCATCAGGCTTTGGAGACTAGAGTTAATTTGGTCTGCAATAAAACCACCCATGATTTTCAGATTCTAGTTCCACATTAAAAATCTGTCATGTAAAGGCCATTTCATCTCTGCATGGCATGAAGTCTGAGATCTATGTGCTTTTCTTCTTAAGGGACAGAAATGGAGGGTTCACAAAATGCTCAGAAATCCAGATCAGATAAGGCTCTCCCAAAATATCTATTTTTTTCCAAAATACTCTTTAAGAATAACAGATTAAAATGTTCTCTTACCAAAGATACAGTCTTCCTTGAATTAAACAGTTTATGAAGAAATGGAAGCTGGCCTCCTGTGCCACTATGGGGATATGTGCATCAGAATTTTGGAGCCCTATAAACTTCTTATTCTGTGTTGCCATGGCTTTTGTGAAGACAGAATTACTGCTACTTTTGCATATTTTTTCTTGTAAGTTTCTAAATTTAAAGTCTTTGAATAATAAGAATTTTCTGTTCTGCATCCACACCTGTGCAGAATGAATAATATTTTTTATTTATTTTATTTTTACTACCTCTTCAGGGAAATCCATAACAAATCCAAAATCCTAAGTGGATGACAGCATTTACACTCCCTCTGTGCAGGTGTAATTAATTGCCCAGGTGCAAGTCAACAGCAAACCAGGCCACATAGATGCATCTGACTCAGCTCCATAATCAAACATAATTAATTTATATTTAGTTTATGGCACTTCTAGGATTTTTTTATATATATATTTTTTTTTTTTTTTACTCAAATATTTTGTTACTTACGTTCTGTCAGCCTTACAAATACAAACGTTAGAGCTGGGAAAAATAAACACATGCTCGAGGAGTATGTGCTCAAAGAAACCTGAATGAACTTAGGCTCCATTTGCTGTTCACAAAACAGTCAAGTAATGAAACTTATCAGTTAGAATGTGCAAGAATTTATAGGTGAATATTCTATAAATAGTTTAGTCAATAATGAGTATGTACAAGAATGAAATCTATTGCTGCCAGGGCTGAGTACTTGCATCTGTGTAACTTAGACTGGTATGTTATAACCGTCTTTTAATATTCTGGCTTCAAGTGCTGAGAAAATAACTGTGTAATTCAGAAATGTTTATTTTGTATTAAAAGGCAGTTAAAAGCTTTCGAGATTAGAGTTTCTAATTGGATGCATTGGCTTTAAAATAATTGCTCCCTGAAATTCTCTTATCATACACTTAGAGTTTGAAGATTCCATTTCTCATTCATCAGTCATGCAGAAAAGAATGTTCTGTGGTTCACTCAATCAACTGTAATGTTGCTGGACCCGAGACACATAAGTTGAAATTGTCAAAGGTAGGAATAGTGTAGTGGCTGACTGCCTTTGTGATTTTCTTCCTCCTTTTTCATCCCATAACCTGTGGTTACTTATTACATTCTGTCAGTCAGTCTGGGAGGGCATTTATCTAAGTCCATTATTTGCTGGTTTTTTTCAACAGACCTGAAACTTAGAGGTCTCCTGCCACTACTCAGTGTTCCAGGGAAGTATTTCCCCATTTCCTTTAGCTATACTCTGCAATTCCTCCATAAGATGGAAGGAGTAAATATATCCCTGTCTCAAACTTCACCATGCTCAGAATCATGATGAATAACTATGATTTTTTAACATGTACCCTCTGCTTTAAAGTGAACCCATGTTTTTTGTCATCATCATCATGAAAACTGAAGTGAGATTTTTCAAGAAAAGGGAGAGAGTCAGACAAGATCCTTAGTCACAGAAAGCCTGATTGAACAAGGAGGATCGACATGTACCTCACCAGCACAGTTTCTAGTCTTTTTGTCCACCAACATGACAGTAAAACAAAATATAAAGGAAAAAAAAATGAAAAAATTACAAGTTAAAATTTAAACTCCATCTCACTTAAGACTGGTGATTGGGTGATATCTGTATTTTTCCACTATTATAGTAGGAAACTTGCATATACATGTTGATGTTCTAATTACCTGTTTTCTTATACTACATTGTCTGTATATATTTTCGGTCTATTCAGATGCAATGTATTTTAAATGCCTTTAATAGTAGGCTGTCATCTATGAAGCAACTTGAAAAACAAGCAAGGAAATAGGAAATTGTTCATTCAAAGAACCCTATGTAGGAATGAATAGTGTGCAAAAATGCAGTATAACATAAATATAGATAATATCTTACATGTTGGAATAACTTTTGAATAAGTATACTGTAAAGCTAATGCTAATAATACAGCTAGAGATTCAACAAAGCATCACAGAAAAAAGACCAAAGCAAAGCTCTCTCTTGCTATGACTAGAACCAATAAGTTACAAATTATATTCTAAACATATACAAAATTTATTTTTAAAAATACCTTTAATGGTAACATTTGGAAGTATTCAACATATAAATTAAATCTAAATATATTTCTTAATCTCTAGAAAGATTAATACTTGCTGAGTAAATATGCATTCTTTGGGCGTACAGTTGCAAGCAAGAGGACTATCTGCTCTCTCAACTTTTTTCTACCTCTTTCTATTAATGCTGACAGAAGGTTGCCTCATTAATCATAGTTTTCCTTCCTCTTTAATACAGACACTGCCCAAAAAGATCTCATGACAACGTAATGAACAATTCCTCTTTACATATTTAGATGAAAAATCTGAAGTCTTTTATCTCACATTAGGTGGGGGGTTTTTTGTGTGTGCTCCATTTCTGTAAGATGTGATGCCCTAGTTTATACTTGTCTTACATAATCATCAGTCCAATCACTTGCCTCATCCGTGCTCTTTCATATAATCCATAATTTATATGAGGCCCCCTAACATCAGAGAGACCGCATTTTGAAGAAGTCTGAAACAACCCTCACTTCACCACTCAGAATTTGGGAAAAACTTCTGTTTTTCCATGCTTTTGGGATAGCCAGGGTCTAATTGTCTAACTTAAATGAATCATAACTCAAAGTTCTGTTCTGTGAGATTGAGATAAGTCAATGTGAGCACTTGAAAGTTAACCTGAATGATTAATAACACCTTATTGTAGTTAATAACAGCTTTTTCTTCTAGATGACGTGTATTGGTTCTGGCTGGGCTGGAGTTGGTTTTCCCTGTCACAGCCCTCAGAGTGCTGTGTTTTGTACTGGTGGTTCGAGGGGTGTTGATAACACCCCCGTGTTTTGGTTACTGCTGAGCAGTGCTCCCACAGCACCAAGTCTGTCTCTCCAACATTCCCCCCACCCCCAGTAGGCTGGAGGTGGGGAAGGTCTTGGGAGGGGACACAGCCAGGACAGCTGACCCAAACGGACCAAAGGGATATTCCATACCATATGACGTCTGCTCAGAAATAAAAGCAAGGGGAACGGAGGGGGAAGGGGAAGGCATTTGTTACTTCCGTTTGTCCTCCGGCAACCACAATGCGTATGGAAACCCTGCTTCCCGGGAAGTGGCCAAACATCGCCTGCTGATGGGAAGCAGAGATTAAATATTTTGTTCTCTTGCTTCTGCTCACGCAGCTTTGCTTTGCTTCTATTAAACTGCCTTTGTCTCAACCCACGAGTTTGTTTTTTTGTGTTCCATCTTATTTTCTCCCCTTGCCCAATTGAGGAGGGGGAGTGATAGAGTGGGCTTTGGTGGGCATCTGGCCTCTAGTCAGGGCCAACCCACCACATGATGTTAGCTTCATTTTAACAAATAACTTCTTTATTATATACTGAACTCCCAAGATACCACAGCTGTATTTTATACCATCACCCAAGTGGCTAGTAAAAGGCAGAGGCTTTTACAATGTTTTAATACAACTAGCAAGTGTATTCCCACAGAGTTATTTAATTTGGTTCCTCTCCTTGTACTATTGAAATGTGATATGTCAAATCTGTCACTTCTGCAACTTGGAAATTTCTGTCAAAGCCTTTGTTCTTCATTCTTTAAAAAGTAAAGGAGGTGACCGGTTCTGAGTGCTTTTTCACCTACAAATGATATGGTTCCTTTCTTTGTCAATTTCTACAATGCTTAAGCATATTCATTTTTATCGCCTTGATGACATAGTGCAGTGTAATATGATGGTAAAAAGTACAATAGATTTGTCCTACTTGTAGACTCCGACATGCATGCTACTAATTTAAAGTGATACTTTTCCTCTCAAAACATTAATTCCACAGCAGTGCTCCAGCATCAGTAGCCCCTTTGCCTTGTGGTTTTTTATAATGCATTTAGGAGGAGCAGTAACAAGTGTTTGACTCTCCAGGTCATTCTTGAGAAATGGAGATGCCATGAATATCACACAGTTAAAATTGTGTCCTGTGCCATCACAATTTTCTTTTGACTTTGGCTTTAAATCTCCTCTGCCTTGCAAAATTTTTTTGTGTGTTTTTGACTGTATTTCATAAAAAAATAAGAGGGTTATTGTTCCTTCGATAAAATAAAATGACAATTTAGATCTGGACCTTATACATTCCTTTATGTGTTTGAGCCTGTTACTGCCTGAGTCCATCACACTGCAGATGAATATGGAGTAGGTGGTTGCCCTGGTAACAAAAATAAAGTTCAGGAAAAAACTTCATCTCCGCCCTTATTTTCTTCCATCATTTCTCATGGTCACCAAAACCGTATGTTTTTAAGGTTTAATTAACTGTGATGTAATGGAAACAGGGTATATTAAACCAAAGTTTTTTAGCAATATATGTCTTGCCATAAAATACAGTTTATGAAAAGAAGATATCTGCCAGAATGGATGATTTGGTATCAGGGATGCAAATGAAATTGTAGTTTTTTGTCTCTCTTCACTTTGGGGAAAAGTGTCTTTGTCTGACAATCACGTAGAGAATAATTTACAGCATTACCCATATTAAAATTTTAAAAATAATATTTGTAAAGTAGAAGCTGGGCTTCTAAACTGAAAACATCTTATTGATCTAATATCTATTAGTTACTTCATGAAGTCAAGAACTGTCAAGGTCAACCTCTTAATCATTTTTATAGGATCAGATTCACCTTATTTTTTAATATAGTCTTGTATTCCATTTTAAATATGATAATTTACAACTTACTATTCTAATGAAAAGACTAAATGTTTACGCTGCTTCAGGAGAACCATTTCACAGTACATTAACAGTGTTTATATTGGAATCAACTGGAGCACTGCATCTGGCAAGCCACGGATATGTGCAAATTAATGTATGCATAGTTTAGGACATAACAAATTCATTACTTCTTCAGCCCGTCAGGCTCTGAAATAAAATTGGCCGATGAAACCTGATTGTGTTTCCTTTCTTTTAGGCAACAGAAAAGATATCTCACCTGATAGGTAATTTCTATCCAGAGTGATTTTTTTCTGTGATTTGTAGGGGAATTATCATGAGTTTGCAAAGTTCCTACACTATCAAACAAAAAAGAACATTAAATCCACTGGAAGAAAGGGATTATTTATTTACTGACACTACTGTAGAAATCCTCCCAATAATTACTTTAAAAAAATACAGAGTTAACTAGCTAAGTTAAGCTAGCAAAGGAAAACCCTTGCCTTGGTGTTTGTTATTATAAATCTGAAACTTGAACGGTGACAATCTATCTAAGGGAAAATATTACAAAAAGTGAATGTAAAGTGCACTAAATTAAAATATTGTACATTAAAGAATTGTTCTGATGATGGAAAAATGTCATTTTTTGAGAGTAGCTCCTTCAGTATGTTGTTTCCTTTTGGAGTTACTTTTAACTTCTAAATATATGAAAATTTAACTGAAATATAAGGAAGAAAATAATTTTAAACAGATTCACAAAGAATTGCTATCAGAAACTATTTGTTGCACGACAAAGAACTCCCATATCTCAGGAGTATGCCCTCCTGCCAGGTTATAGGCTTGATTTAAGTGTATCTTTCTGAATTCACATCAAGGCTGTAACACTCAATATTTAGATTTTATTAAGGTGGAAGACAGAGAGAATAGCAGTGGCTGTGACCCTGCTTCAGTTCTAAAGGGTCTTCTCCTACATTAGTAAAAAAAACCAAAACCAAAACCAAAACCAAACAAAAAAAACATAAACTCCATACAAAGAATAAGTCACTCCTATTTCTATCCAAAATGTTCAGAATTTACCCTTGGAAAGATTATATTTCTCAACCACCCAAATCAAATTGGGAATATAAGAATATAACTTATTTTATAAAGTGTAAGTATATCAGTTGGAAACAAGAGAGGAAAAAAAATCCATATATTTTATCTGACAACAGAGAGCTAATAACGTGAAATGATTCTGAAAATGCAAATGAATTCTCAGATGCATAAAAGCATTTCCAAATTGCTTTTAAGAACATTTTAAAAGAAAAAGATAATCAATTTGGGCAAAACAATAGTGAAGTTTCCTGTGAATTTCTTTGGAACTAATAAGAGAAAATGGATTCTAGAGTAATTAGACATGGGAGACATCTTTTGAAGTGAAAGGGTAATGTTAACCCAAGAAAAAATAGATTAAAATGGATTGATGGTCCAGGAATTAGAAACACTCATGTAAGGATAAGATAACTGAGGTCCTGAAGCAGCGTCTGAAAGTGACTAATTTGGAGCTGCTGGGGAAGGGAAAAGCAATTACTTCTTGTAAATTTTCAATAAGAAAATTATCAGTTTATGGAAAAGATTGCATTGTAACTGTTACTGTGTGTAATTGCTACAAAGTAGTTATGATTACATTTCCCCATTTTCCCCGAAACAACCAGAAAAGGACAGAAAACAGAGTTATTTTAAGAATATCTTGTTACCTAATGCTTTTTGCTGGATAATTCCACTTAGGTTGTATTATGTTTTACTGAGTTCAGTGAGCAATTTCTGTTTATTTGGATTGTTCCTTTATAATATGCTTAAATTTCCATTTTCATTTTTATTGTTATGATTTAAGTATTTGCAGAGGGAGTTGCATACGTTCAGGGAACACACAATGAGATACAAATGAAAAAGTTTCAAAGATGGTGAAATGTTCACTGTTGTCTTCACCTATATGAAAACATTTATTACTTAACTCCTTATCACAGGATTCACTGATAATTAGTTTATACACCTGTGAAACTAAGAGCCCCCACTGAGATTTTAAGTTCATATATTTTATACTGATATTAAATTGAGGGGAAGGTATTCAGTCTCTCAGAGGACTGAAGTAAAGATGGTGAGACCTGCTGATATCTGCAAACTAAATAATCCTAAAAAATTGGTCTAAAAGAGGAGGATAAACACTTCAGTTTTATTTTGTAATCTTTGAGTTAATCCAGTGTGTTTACCCAGCATATTTCCATTTGAT